>NC_092860.1:95514152-95554894 GCF_032062135.1 Pyxicephalus adspersus
GCAGTGTCTTGGGAGGAAGGGGATCCCCCATCAGAGATCTCCCCGCGGCAGCCGAAGGGAGCCACAACAAGGAGGCTGAAGAGCCGTATGCGGCTCCAGAGCCGCAGGTTGCAGACCCCTGGCCTAGCCCATACTAAAAGGTAAATTAGTAGTATGACTTTGACATTCATCCAGTGCACATGGTTGACTTCCAGTCACTGTTTTATTTCACTTGAAATTTAGTTTAGAAACTTGTGCTACATTTATTTTTTGTCTGCTTTATTTTCCTGATATCTTTTTCAAAAGCACTTTCTAACGTCCAAGCACATCATGTAACACCTTTTATATGTGTTTGAGCTCGTCTTACAAATGGCTTCAAAGTGCTATAAAGCACCAGAAGGAAATAATCTGTATTGTACAACTCCCATAGCTCCTCTAAAACTAAATAAAACCTGCACTCAGGTCACACACACAGTCATGTTGTAAGCCACCAAATACTTGACTGTCCTGAAGAAAAAAAAGTACATTGTAATTCTTTAACTAAATTAAACTTTATTGATGAGATGTTTCATTCCATTCTTTTAAAAACACATCTGAATGTATATCTGTAAGTTAGATTTCTAGCAATGGTTTTTAGTTGCTACTTTATGTAGTTTTATATTGAATTGTAAGACAGTATTTCCCTTCTATAGTGACTTGCTTTTAACCATAACAGCAACCTACATTTTCAGGGCAGGATAAAGTTCAAGACCAAAAAGTGAGGATATTGGCTGCTATTTAAAGTAATTGAGGAGTTAGTGGGACAACCGACAAAGAAGACAAAAGGTGAATCTATCCAGCAGGTATAATCCATCAAGTACTGTACAAATGTTAATTTTTGACTGGAGTGTATCTTGACATTTATTTTGTGCTTATAAACCTAATGTGAAGCGACATGTGAAAAAAGGTTTACCATCATTGATGCAGTTGCAGAATCCACACTGGTATCGTCTTCCTCCTTCAATAAAAAGCATGAATGGGCACATATAAGCTTTACAGCGGTTGCAGCGAATAGGTCCATTTTCCCCATGGTTTACAAGATAAAGAGGAGTCTAGAAAAAGGAGAAATACTATTTATTTAAATGTAGTCACATATAACATTTGAAATGGATCTGGTCCAGGATTCACAACATTGCTAGCAAAAAGCAGGTTACTTTGAAGGAATCCATATCAGGTTTTCTGAATCACCCAGATTCACTGATGAAAGTGTATCCTATCCAGCCTTGGAGATTTTTAATAAATCAGGCCCATTATTGGGATGTGGGATACTAATCACTGTGATGACTGAAATTTTGGTTCACCTATTAGGGCTAAATGTTTCTGTATATGTCAAATATATATATATATATTTTTTAGGGTGGGGGATCCAATTCTGATCATTGGTTTCCAAGCAAGCAATTTATTATCACTTAGCAGCATGACATCAACTTTATTTTAAATTATATTTCATTTTTTAACAAATTAAATTTAAGGGGATGTAAGTGAGACAAGTGTCATGATAACACTACCTTATTATTTGTAGTTACGTGCCTAAAAGTTATAATTATGATTAAAAGTTAAAACTAACGGCTGCACAACAATACTTCAATTTTTTAACAAATGTCTGAAGGAACTCTACTTACAGTACTGTACAAATAAAACTATAATTGCTACCATACCCAAACATCTCCCTAGGTGTCAGTATACAACCAAGAGAAAATTCCATGTCAAACTGAGTTTATTTCCTAATTCCATCTAGTAGGGAACACTATACACAATCCTGTAACTTAAGCATTGTTTTAGATAGAAGCATTTATAGCATTGTTAAATAATTGCAACCTTTTCACAGAGGTGTTACATTTTGTGTATTTGGGCTAATTTTGCATTTGACATGACGACAACACCATTTCATAAAAGTTTTTTTATTTTATTTGAAGTTTTCAAAATATGTTGAAAGTCAGATGCTCAGCTAGAGATATAGTAGGTGTTAATGAGCGCTGTAAAAATAAGCCATGTTTTTTACTTAAATCCTGATAGATGCTGCTCAATGTCTATTCTTGAACTGTAAAGGAAAGTCAGTGTTTTGGTCACAGGCAGTAATACAATATACATATTATAGAATATATACAGTACATATAATTTATATTATATATTTGTTACATATAAAGCTAGTTGGTCAAACACTTCCATGATTTTATAACTCCTCTGACATATGCACACATGTCTTGTGTAGAGCAGGGCTTTTATCAGCAACTATAGCTCATCAGTTCATGGCTGTAGAAAGATAACACAAGAGGTGACCTCTTTGTTAAGAGAATAGATCCTATATCACTAGGTCTAATTGAAGCACAACATGCCTCACTTCTCTCTGGACCTGCTGCAGCTGATAGTTGCTAAGCAATCCGTCTATTTATTTGTTCACTTATCTGCTTTAACGTGATAGACAAATGACTTCAGTACCTGCTTGGCATTTTGATATATATTAAAACTTGTCATCAAAACACGCAAAATAATATTGCCAGCTTAAAAATCAACACTGTAAATCACATAATTACTTAAATTCATTAAGTTTTATAAGGCTAGCATATATTTTTTCATTTTACAATTCAAGGGTCAGGTAAATTCTGTAATGGATGGTTGTTCTAAATCATTTTTCTTGGTAAAAGAACACACAAGTTTAAACCATGGAAGCATAAAACATTAGTGCAGTGTATAGAGCAGCACAAAGGCCCACTGGGACTAAGAGGCCCACCTATACTAGAGCTGAATCAGGTGCAACCCAATTCTGCTGTTGAGTAGACCTGGACACTTATAGGTTCTCGCCAGATGAGAGACAGGTGCTTTTTTTTCATGAAACCCTAACTGTGCACCCATTTTGCAATATCAAAGTTTTCGGGAAGACAGAACTTCTTCCATACCCTATGTGAAGGGCTACTTAGAGATGCAGAGTGCTTTTGCCATTTTCTTAAGATAAAGATGAAATAAAGGTGACGTTCACTGTCTGACATCACTTGAAGAGTTCAGGGTACTGTACTTGTCTATCTATTTATCTTCAAAAAGAACTTCTAATTGGGACCAAACACTACTACTACACAGGGGTTGATTACTATGTTTACAAGTTGAATCAGGCATTATATGTTTGAGCCACTAGGGAAGACTGAATGTCTGAGAGAACACAAAGATACTTGAACACTATGCAAACTCTGGATTGACGAGGTACTGATGGTATCTATAACCAGCGGCATTCCTACCATAACAGTAATAAAAACCACAAAGCTCCAATTACATAACTCTCTACCAATAAAAGAATAATGAAAGATTTTTATGACTGATGCTGCCAATTTTCATCACTGTGTTACATTTGTTATTGTTCAGTGACACATCTGAGCTGGACTTAAAAAAACTGCATGGTTCACATACAGACTATTCCCTACAAATCTGTGCTCAGAGAAATGGGTATCAACCTTTTAACACACAAGATGAAAATATGTCTTAAAAAAGCCAGATAAAGGTATAGGTATATTTCTGTGGCCACTGTTTGCAGAAAATCTTATGTGTTAGAATAGAATATTACTAAATGGGTACAGCATGTTTCCTTAATGCTTCCCCTAGACCAGCACCTCTGTTACCACAATGCAGCCAGTTTAGCAGAAGCCAATTGTTGAACAAAAACCTAATGCTTTGAAAAGGTAAGACAAAAATATGTTACTCCTGCATGATTAAAGGGCAGTTTTATGTATAACTTTAAATGTTTAACAAGGCAATTGTGCGCAGTTCAACTACTGTATTGTAAAAATAAGACTTGAGTTGCACAAAAGCTGTCCCACAAACACCTGGTTTCTTTACTCTTCAACATTCTACGGCAGCTCAGCATAATATTTTCCATGTGTTTGCCGAGGATGAAATGAGAAAAGAGATAAGGTAAACATTTGATTTTCTTACAGCCACATTTCACAGTAATCAGCACTGTGGTCTAATAGCTAGCCATATCAGGTTGGACAGTCAGAGGAATGTTTGAGCTAATAATGAAAGAGAACTTGATTACCAAAGCCAAGCCAGGCAGAGAAGACTGTAGACCCTGTGTGTGCATAAATATGATCTCTGGGATAATAACCAGTACAAGATACTCACAAAGCTGCAAATTTATCAGCAAAGACTCGCCATATTGCTGAATGTGAACACTGTGTTCAAGTACTTGTAGAGTAAACTGTTGATGCTATGCATGACAGAGGTGAAAAGAGTCACCAAAAGATCACCAGGGAACTGAGTCATGTTCTTTTAAAAGTTCATGATCATACTCATAAAAGATTATCTGTGTAAAATATACATATTGTATGATATAAACTGTCTATACTGTAACACATGCAGTGCAATAAAGTATAAGCACATTGTAAATATTTAAAATAATAGCAGGTGTCTTGAGCAAATCTGTACATACATTTTGGGCCTAGCAGTATTGCCAACAACCCTAACTCCTGAGTTCAAATAAATTCCAAAGGTGTCATTTTAGCAAACACATTCAATGAAAATGCAATAAGGGTTTGTGTTCTTGACTTGCCCTGAACCTTACATTACAGGGCTCACAGAAATGACAGTGTTTGGCTAAACAAGAGAACATCCTATCATCTTTATGTATGAATTGTCTGTTCAAAGTTTGGCACTTATTTACCACATGGGTAACCAAGGCAAAGTAAACATCCACTTCCTGTATCTAACATTTTCTGTCCATTTGTAACTACAACTATTCTTGAATATTATAATTTCCTCTCTTTCTATCTATGGTTCTGATAGCTACTTGATTTGAACGTTTGGCACATGAAATCACAGCCATGTTTAATGCAAGTTTAACCATAGATGTTTTGTCTTATATTTGAACAAATTCTACTTACAGGTCAAATTTCTGAGCACTCCCTGCACTCCATAATACAGAGGGGTTTGGTAATCCTAATCTTTTTTATAGGGGAGTTAAAAGCCATTATCTTTCCAACAAACTTTGCCTGAGCTGTCTGATGATCCTTTCATTTTTCCAGGTTTACAGTATGTTCTGTTGCTAAAACAGATACAGAAAACTATGAATCATGGCAAGTACCACTGCTTGGCTTAATAGGAAACATTAGATAAACAGAAAAGAACAGTTTAGGACAGAAGGCACTATACCCCTGCCTTACCTGACATTTTATGGAAACAGTGACTCCACTAATGACATTTAGCAGGACGATTAAAAATAGATTCAAATGTATGGACTAGCAAAAGCATTGCACAGAATACCTTTGCAAAGGAATCCTAAGTACACATCGGCAATAGATCCTTGTGTTCCAATTCTGACAGATTCACCTGACCAATAGACTGTCCAATTTAAATATTATACAAAGTTAGTTTTATTAGAAAACATATCCAGCAGCTGGGTTCTAATTCTTGTCTCGCTCACCCACATTAATGTTGAAGTTAGTGTCAGGGTAGAGATAACCACAAGGATACAATATGCATCCCATGTATGCATGGTACAATGTGACCTTACATGTGTATATCTGAATCTCATACTATAATTTTAAAATACATATGTTGTACATTTAATGCATAGACCAAACAGCAATACCAGCATACTCTGCTACCTAATTATACACAATAATAATAATAATAATAGACATTTGGGCATTTTAAACCCACTAGACCTTAGAATGGTTATCCATCCTGATCCATTCCAGATCAGATTAAATGTCAATAAGGAACTGTCTGTATCCAGTTTACCATATACACATTACCAAACGTCTGCTCTTCAAAACTACAGATAGCCCTTTTTGTGATTTTATAATGCTCTTCAGCTGGGATATATATTGTATTAAAGTGGAGTTCATTTTTTTTTTTTTTTTATCAAGTAGTAAGAATTGCCTTTCTAGTACTCCTACATAAGAGATAACATTTCACATTACTGTGCAATGAGGTCATACAGCTCCAGCTTTATTCAATAATTTTGAGCTTGGCTGGTAAATCATTTTCTTACCTCATTAGGGGGAACCACAGCTAGAGGCTTGATGACAGCAGCAAGAGGAACCTGAGCTTGTTTAGCCATATCAGAGGAAGTAGGAAAGCAATATGTTGTGCACCTAATGTACCGAGGGCTGGCATTACCTGAAATGTATAAAAAATGTTTATGTGAACAATGGACAGCTGAATTTAAAACTTTATACAGAGACCGAAAATCACATTTAGGGAAGATTCAAACACATGTTTACATTTTGTGCATTGAACTTAAATCCCAAAATCATCTTGTTTTAAATTTATTCATGCAGTATGCTTTGCATTGGTAAATGCTTGCTTGGCTAAGGAGTAGAATACGTAATAGAAAAAATTACAGTACTTAACTTTTTTCTTGCTCCTGCAGGCTTTCTCTATTTTGTATAACCACTCACTGATTTAACTGTTGAGAAGCTGTTGACTAGAAATGAGAAAAATGTCTACTCATAGTAGTCAACGAGAATGCCAGAGAAATTTACTCATGCAGCTGTATCAGCATTTCTGTAATATTTTCTTAGCCTTGCTGTAGAAAACCATTTCATGCAGCAATGGATGTCCAATAAACATCAAATAAATGCCTCTAAAATATGTTGTAATGTTATAATGTTCTTTGGGCATTTTTTCTGCATCTTTGAAGTACAGTGGTCAATAAACGTTGCATCCTCATTATACCCATCATTTATATGGCTGTGTGAACTGTGAATAACCACCAGATAAATGCTGGATAAACACTGAATGAATGCCAGATAAACACTAGAATAACATTGAAAAAATGCTGATGTTCCTGCCAGTGTTGGAGACGAACAACAAGTTACAGCTCATGTAAATGAACCCTTACCTGTCAATTTGTAGCTCTCAGATATCATCATATACAATGCAAAAAAACAGTCCTACAATGCAATGGCCCATCCACAATCCATAGTGTCAGAAAGCAATGAAGAGCACCAGATGCTATACTGTACGTATTTCTATTTACTCCATCCCTTTCCTAGCCAAACAAGCATTTAACCAAGTGTCCCATTGAATAGGCATAGTTATAAGCAGTCAGAGATGAGTTTCATGGCAGAGGATTTACTACGAAATGGTCATAAATGACCTTTAACCTGCATTACCATCTGTGTGTTCTGGTGCACAGATGTTTGTTTTTATTGCATATGTGTCTTTGGGAGTCATTTGCAGGGATTTAGTCTATGTATGCATGTATGTTACTGTATGCACATGTATGTGAATTTGCCTTTAAGGTTAAAAACACATGGATGCTTCCGGTCTGCTGCAGCTGGGATTATTCATCCACATCAACAAATTTCATAAAGCTGTGTGTAATGATTGACAAAGACAATAGAACACACTAGAAAAAAGGGTTAGTTGGTGCAGGAAAATGTACAGCTCCATGCTGTCATGCAAGCAAATACAAAATGTAATATGATTTAATATCTGCAAGTCTAATTTCTCCTATGCCTGCTAACACGTCCAGGAGGTATGATGCAGCAGCTAAAGGCAACAATACAGCCTTTAAAATTTTTAAAAGATTAGATGTTGGATTTGATAAAAATATTGAAGGAAAATCTTTTAAAAACTAGGTAGATATTTGATCAAATTATTAATCAAAAATTGAATGGAAAAGCTTATTGTTCTGTCAGCTGAGTCCAGTGGAGAGTGGTGAGTGATTGCCAAGAGAACAGGCAGTGGACAGATTCTCGCTATATACCATAACATGATGGTCATTGCTCTAGTTGTTATTAAAAATATAGCAGGCAGCACTGTTATTGACTGTTTGGGGTGGAGTTGTCTTAATCACCAGCTGATAGAGTGGGAGCACTGTGTACTAGTTAAATACAAAACCAATCATTTCAAAGAGATATTAATTATTCATCTGTGTACAAATCACCCAGTGTATGGTTAGCTTAAGGCTATAAAATCCACAGATTACGGCAGTGTACTACTTACAACAGTCCTGTGCTATGAAAAACAAAGTTTTATCTTAGCTCTGCCTCAATTTGAGAACTTTAAAAACTATTATGGCTTCTTGGGATAACTGGGAATCAGGAACTTATTGTCAGTCTTTGTCCTCCAGTGAAAGGATATATCAGTAAATCAGTGTTAGAGATATGTGTGTGAGAATTGTGAAGACATTTAATCTTCCTGAGAAATAGGCTTACCTTGATCTTGTATAGTGCAGTCTGTGGTGACGAGTGGAGGGACTTGTCCTCTGATATTGGTAGTGTAGACCTGTCCAGCTCTGCTGACTTTATCATTCTCAATCACTTGTATCTGGTAAATATAATATGATTAATATAACACTGTTATCATTTATATGTATTACCAAATTTAGTTCTAACAGCTTACCAAATGAACAAACACGTGGATAGGGGATTGTGAAGCTTTAGGCTGCATACACACGTGCAAAGGTGTGCATACACATTGCTCAAAGGTGGTCTGCCTCAAAGAATGTTAAGGATAGGAGCAGCCTTTTCCCTTACTTATGTTTTGCTGCACCATGGCCAAATTTGATGTCTATTCCACTGTAAATTGGAAATCTGCTGATATAAAAATAGTAAGAATCAGCATGTAAATGCAGTAGGAGGCAAAAACCAGCAGAGAGCAGTCCTCACTGAAAATGTGCATCAAGGATCTTCATCTACTTTCCACACTTAAAATAAAAAAGTGAGAGCAGTTCTTTTTGCAAGTTTTCATCTTCATCTACTTTTCATGCTTAAAGAAAAACTTTTTTTTTTTCAGTTTTGGATAGAGTTGAAAGAGGTGGGGCACTCTGTCAGGTTTGTTTTGCTATTGGTGTCCCAACTGAGAAGAATAACCATATTTGCATTTGGAACCAGTGTCACTGAGAAGGACAATGACAATAACAAATGAGAGGCAATATGAAATTTTACAGTTGCCCCAAAACCTTAAATTGAGGGCAAACCTTCCAATGAGGTCACTTTATTTCAGAGAGCCAATTCACACCAGCAGCATTGACCTGTGTTGGGGAGCGTAGCTCAAAACAGTCCCAGTGCAAGAATAAGGCAGGTGTCCTTTGTTTTCAGTTCACAGCAACATGCTATGTTAAGCGGACCTCTCATACAAATGGAAGGCCTTGGCAGCCCCCTGACAAATTAAAAAAAATAAATAACAGTGTTTGCAACAATAAAATAATGCAAACAATTACCTCCTTTCAGGTTCCAGTCAGTGGAATGCCACTGCATTCTGGACACTTGAAGTCCAAGAAGGTCATTCAAGAAGACCAATCTCTTAGGATTTAGACTGAACTACATGCAGAGATGACAAGACTCACTTTTGAAATCTCCAAGGGAGGTAATGGTTTACATTATTTATTGCAAACTTTTTTCTTAAAGATGGAGTTGGTGGTCTGACAAGGAAGTTGACCTTCCATACTCACAGAAAGCTTGCATTGTTATGCATTTTAACAACACATATCCTATTCTATCTAAAACTAAAAGTAAATCTTGGCTGTACATTAATGTACTAACTCCACAGCATTAGGGAAATGTAAAGACAGAAACAAGATAGCAAATGTATTGATATGCTGCATCTATGTAGTGAAAAGAGATATTTTTCTGCATGTTGGAAACCTTCTTGCTCGTGAGGAAATAAATCAGCACTTACTGGACTAGGAATGGAATCTGGATCAAGTTTCTTTTGAGGTGGTCCAGACAGATGCTGCTGGCTTCCAGGATATGCACCAGGGTAGGGCATTGATGGCCCAGATAACTGAGCACCATAATTGTTCACTGTAAATATAGAAGAAATAGATTTAGTTTATTTTCTGCAAGATTGATTATTTAAATGTTCCCTATAGCACAACTTTATTTTCTGAACTGAGTTACTCTTAAAGAAAGTTTGTGAATTTTGTTTTAGGTGTATATTGGCTAACTGTGGTCAGCTTCTAACAGAGGGTCAAACCCCAAAAACTACTACCTGGAAGGGTCATGAAGTGAAAAGCCAAAGTTCCTTGGTTGGCCTTTGGAAATGATCATGCCCAGGGGAAGCCTATGCCTACCAGAAATGACCCATGCTGATATATTTATAATGTTCTGGTAATGTCATATCAGCATAGACACTGAGCTCACACACTATCTGTGTGCAGTAAAAAAAAACTAATATCCGAGAAAATTTTCAGATAAGTATTAGGAAAATGTGATATATATATATATACATATATTATGTATATATTTTTACTGTTGGAAATCCTAGAATGTGGGGTGGTTTTGTGCATAAAGGAAATTATAATTATTATTATTGTTATGTTGAATGGGTAAATTAGTGCAATAATTTCTAAGATTTTGCTTAATTTGGGAAATTCTGGTAACTCACATGAATCATTTAAACAAATGACACCAATTTATCTGTGGTGCCAATGAAAAACAAGGCTCCCAAAATGTTTTCAGCTGTAGACATTTAGAATACATAGGTAATGCTTCCCCTCTTTCCAGATGAGACCCAATCTGTCATCTGCTCATGACATCTTTATATAGTAAGTTATGAGTGTTGGGAACGAGGCCCGCAATTTGCTCATCCATCACTATTGCTAACTAAAATTCCTTTTGCCTACTAGAACTTCTAAAAGATGTTAACCTCAAAGCTTAAGTAGTGCATTCATATTTCTATTATGACAGATGTACTTTATTTTCTTAGTTATCATTTACCAAATATTTAGAACAAGAACATACTTACAATTTTGTGGTGGATATCCAAGATTGGGGGGATGGCCTGGAACTTGTGATTGAAACTGCTGTCCAGGAATTCCATCTGGCACATTGTTATGATGTACTAAAGGTTCAGAAGGTAAACCATTGAAGCTGCTGACTGGTGGCTGAGCTGTGTGGAGACCAGGTGGCATGGTCTGAGGTTGAGATGGAAAATTCCCTGGCATAACTGGACTAGGTGGCATTTGAGGGTTACTTGTTGGAGGAGGGCCTGTAAAAAAAAATGGTATGAAAATACTCAATCCCGCACATTCTTTTCAAATTATGACAAATAATACAAGTAAACTAAATCCTTTTTATTTCAAGCATTTTCTATGCATAAAAAATAAAACATGTCAGGGCAAGTAGCACTATCGGTGGGAAGTGAGCAATTTCCAAGCTATATTTTGAGGTGGTTTCAGAACTGCTACCTGTTGAATGTTTACTGGATTTATGACAATGTCTTCCATGTGGACATTGTACTGAAAAGTTCAGCCACTGACATTGTGCATCTGTGCAGGGAAAGAGTAGACCATGCAGGGTAGTTTACTTTTACTTATAGATTATACATAATATTATTGGAAAGTTTGGGATCTACATTAGATCTGTATTGATTTCACCCTAATAATACATACATTTCTTGGTGGCATGATTTTTATGCTTTGTGTGTTATGCATCAACCTGCTTCCATTGACTGTTACTGAATGCTACTACTGTATCCATCTGTACACAGCAGTCAACCTTTCTTACATAAATATGTATTCCACCATTATGTGATATATTACAGGCCTCAAAAATAGCCATGATCACTGAATTTTTTCTGGTATGAATATTTTTTTTTTACGTTGACCTTACATACGTTGGGAAAGATATTGCGATTAGCTATTTTGTGCTATTATTTAGCCAGTAACTTATATGCTTTTTACTTATGGAGGGCCATCCTGTGGTTTTTTAGGTACTTAAGTCTTGTTTGTACCTTGTGTTCTGTTTTTACAATGATGGTAAAAAAAACAAAAAACACTTTTTTTCCAAATTGATTGGTTCAACATGTTTCCAGAGGTATCTGCAATTTACAGCTGACATTGCAATGAAAAATAAACAGAAAAATAATATTACCATAGCCACCTATTTGCATGTTGTTCAGCTGGTTGGTCACCTGATGGACTGGGGGAGGTGGTGCATTGTTGAACTGTGATGGAGACTGAACAAAAGGAGGGTAGGAAGGTGAGGTGTTGCTTGTATGTGGGGGTCCAGGAGGCCTGGTAAAAAAATGTAAGTTAAATACAGAACTGCACACTACAATACATAGATCGCAGAATGGGCAAAATATACCTTTGCATATTTGTCTGTGAATTTGGTCCATTATACATATTATTTTGAGGAGGTGGTGGGTTGTTCAATGGTCCAGAAGATCCAAATGATCCAGCAGGTTTCAGCCCACCTATAAAAATATACATTTTATATTATGGTGTGATTATGATTTCTACTTATATTTACACAGGAACAGAATATCACACACCACTTTTTTGAGTGTGCACGGTGATTAATACCAGCCCTGGCATCATATAGACTATGCAAGGGGTACACAAAACAGTACAATTTTAGGTGGAAAGTATATTTTTGCCATGGGAGGAAATTGAAGCATCTGGAGAAAACCACATGAAACACAAGTTTCAAGAGTTCATGGCAGTATCAGAATCCAGGAAGAGGCACAGAGTTACAAGCAAATGTAGTGGGATCCTAGGTGGTATTTTCTGAAAAGAAGGCAGATGAGCTAAACATTGCTACTGAAGTTACGTTATGTAGTTAATAAAACCTTCGATTTCCAAATGCTTTTTACTGCAAAACCTGGAAACCTTACCTTTAAAGATTTGGAAAAAAAGTACATCTATTATTTATCTGCATAGTTCTACCCAGCCCCCTTCTGATGGGCGGGCGGCCCGGCTGCCCTGCCTCTTCTGCCCGCCACTTATCTGCAGCTCTAATCCTCTGAACAGATATGAAGAGGCTGCTCCTTTCTCAGCTGTCATCTGTTCAGAGGATTCCAGCTGCTGATAAGAGCGGGGCAGGAGGAGAAGTGCACATGACTTTTTTTTTTTTACTACTAATGTGAACTAAGCCTAACTTGTTACGCCACATTGATTACATTTTTACACTACTACAAGGGATTACACAATTAAATATGGAACACTAAGCAGTTGGATTTAAATACACAGCACTGAACAGTTTGGGAATAATACAAAAAATTGAAAAATTGGACACTTTAGCAAGCCAGGCATTAGAAAGTTGGAACAAAGTATAGGGGATAGGTAGAACACTGACACAATAATAGAGGTTTACTGGATACCTGTGGCATAAATAACTGGGACCACTAAATTGGTAGTGTCTTGTTCCACCCACTATTTTACAACCACCCACTATTTTACCACCCGGCCACAGCTCCCCCCTCCCACTCGGCTGAAAAAAACATTCTGGGGAGAACACTGATCTGTAGTCTCTTTTTTTGCCCTAAGCACACTACAAACATAAAAATAACTAAAAACATACATATTGTATTGATGTACAGAAAATATTATTTTTCCTGAAGATTGTTTCTCAAAAGATACATTAACAGTTTATTACAGACTTTGTTTTAACTACCTTTTTGTTTCTGGTTTACAATTGTTGACTCAAACCTAAATGTTCGAAGAGCAAACTAATCACCAACTGTGAAGGTTCACTAAACTGGGGAGAGTTCGAGGTACAGATAGTCTCACCCCCATGCTCAAGACCATGCTGAAAGTGATCTTTCTGACCCTGGGCTCCTTGAGGGAGAGACCTCCTCCCTCCTGTCAGAGGTAGAAGTGATTGTGAGGCTCTTCACTTCTACAAATTCTTCTGAGCCTGATGCCTTGATGTGTTTTAAACGCCATTGGCAGAGAAAGGATTTAAAAGCAACTGAACTGTGGAAACTGTGCCTGAAAAAAGGAAGGTCAAGGACAACAAAGCTCCCTGTGGTCTCCCTGCACTTAACTCTGCCCAATTACAGATGCAACAATTCCTTGTTCTGCATTAAATGACCAGGCTTATTTTCCCCATGCACTCAAGTCAGAGCCTTCAAAAGGAAGAAGGGTAAAATCATTACCAAATCTCATTTCAAGTTACTCTAAAAAAAGAAGTCAAATGCAGCTGTCTAAGGCTTATTCTACACGAACTGTTTCCACAGCATTTAACCTGAGGCTTTTAATGCCCATGTTTGAAGTCCCCATGCATTCCAATGGGCTAATCTACACCAGGACGTTTCCTTCAGGCATGTTTTTGAGCGTTATCTTAAAGATGCCTGCATTGTTTAAAAAATCAAAACGCTGGATAAACGCGGGAAAACGCATGAAAACGCTTGAAAACGCTTCCACTGCAATCAATGGAGGCTTTTTCAAGCATTTTTAAGCTTTTATGAAAGTTTCCATTGAAAACAATGGGGGCTTTTATAAACGTTTTTAGCAGGACTTTGGACTCTGGAAGCCCCCTTTATAAGGAGACTCCCAGATCTTCACCATCCCACCCTGGGTAATGAGTACAGGGGTACATAAAACCCCTTACTCATTCCCTGAGTTTTTTTTACAGGTTATCCCAATGACAGGATGATTCCCAGGGCTGCAATAAGCACAACCCTTGGACTCCTCCTGACAGTGAGGGATCGCAGGGCACTAGGGGTTAAATGAGGACAAGGCTCTCCATTCACCCCTTGTGCTCTGTGATTGGCTGAGTTTTTATGTTTCTCAGCCATTCAGCACTAGACATTAATGGGGAGACATGTGCCCATTCATCTCTAGTGCTCTTTGATTGGCTGAGAAATAGAAAACCCTGATGACAGCTCAAGCATCATCAGGATTTCCTTTTCCCTAGCTGCTATGCTGACAGCTCTGCTCCCCTGATTGCTCCCGCAGTCCTAGAGGAGCTGTGACATGTTCTGTATCTGTAATACATGTCACAGCCCCTCTAGGGCTGCAGGAGTGTCATTGGGATCCTGTCATTGGGATAACCTGTAAAAAAAAAGTTTTGTTACACAAACACACACGCATTTATTAAAATAATTTAACATTAAACCCTCGTCCAATTTTTTTACACATATTTTAACCCTTTCAGGGAATGAGTAAAGGGTTTTATGTAACCCTGTACTCATTCCCTGAAAGAGTTAAAAGTAAAACTTTTTTAAACGCTTATGTAAAATCGCGTTTTGAAGTTAAGCTTTAAAACACATGTAAAAGTGCAAAAAATGCATATAAACGTGGTAGCAACGTTTATATGCGTTTTTAAAACTGTTCATGTAGACCCAGCCTTAGATGTCACACTGGAGATATACAGCTATCAGAATGTAGGCATGGAAGTGCCTATGAACCTCACATACCAGTAATTGAACTAACTTTTTAAAAGGAGGAATTGAATTGCAGTTAAAATTCCAGTCAGAAGATTCATTTTAGGGTACTGTTAAACACAAGAAAAAGTGTAGATGTTTCTTTAACACAGAAAATTGTCTTTTTGAGTTTGGGTCCAGTTTAATAGTATTGTTTTGTGACAATGCTAAAATGTTGGATTTGCCATCAACTTCTGTACCAGAGACAATGATCCCCAGGATAAACTAAAAAGGTGAGTGGTGAATAGAGATATATATAATAAAAAAATAAAAATATTTTCAAATATATCTATATATAGAGAGATATAAATAATAAAAAAATAAAAATATTTTCAAATATATCTAAAAATGTATAGATAATAAACACACAAATATAAGTTTTAACACATATTACAATCAAACTTAGGTCAAATGTTGGTTGAAAAGTATTTCAAGAAGGTAATGTTTTATTTTCTATGTATCTGCCTTAGTTGCTTTTGTATTTGGTGCAGGCATTTGCGTTTGTAGCTGTACTATTAAAGTGGAGTACTATTACCTAAATGATTCTCTTTGATGTATGCTAACTTAATTGTGCAAAGGCCAAACAAAACTCAATGCTCCTTATTTAAAATTTGCAAAGATAAAGTGGGTCACAAAACAAAACATCAAACCATTCTTCATTTTATATGTAAACCATACATACCTATTTGGGGAGGTGAAGAACCAACATTTGGACTGGAACAATGTCCATAGGCAGGCGATATTGGAGAAGGTCCATAGCCTGGAGGATATCCTGGCATTCCAGGCTGGGGTTGGGCGTAAGGAGGAGGTACCACATAGCCTTGCTGACTCATTCTGATGACACTTTCATTAGATCCTGCAGGAACTCAGATTACCTGCAAATTAAAAGGAAATATTTTGTAAAATATGTACATAAACTACAATGTAAGTCATCTGTAATAAATCATATGTAGACAAAATGGGCAAATACTGTAATATTGATAAACCAGTACTTAACATTACAATGCTTCTGAGGTTCTCACATAGAAAGAGATGAAATACACATGAAGGTAAACAAAGATGGCACACTTATATTATTTTTTAAAATACCAAATATTTAAAGTTATGAAGCACTAGATGTTCTAATTCCTTATAGATACCCACAAACAGGCCTATCAGGTAGATTAGTCTTCATTTATCACAAACCACTTGTGGCTAGTTTTTATTATTATTATTATTATTATTATTAAACAGGATTTATATAGCGCCAACATATTACGCAGCGCTGTACATTAAATAGGGATTGCAAATGACAGACTAATACAGACAGTGATACAGGAGGAGAGAACCCTGCCCCGAAGAGCTTACAATCTAGTAGATTGTACTTTAAAACTATCTAGTAGATAGTTTTAAAAGGGTATCATAACCATATTACACACTTTGTTGTCTGCCTAACACCATTTGCAAATCCCAACAGGCCATCAAGGAGGGTAGACTATATGCACATGAAGGTAAAATTCTCTCTGGTTTTTAGGGCTTTTTTGCAATATAGTAATAATGGAAACATTCTGATTGGCTGTCAGTCGATTAGTCAGGAACCAGCTGTTTACATTGTAACGGGTTAGCTGTGACTGGTAACGAATGTATTCAGCAGCTGTGAGAATAAAGCTACGTACACACGTCAGATTTTTATCGCCCGATAATCGGCATTGGCCAATTATCGGGCGAAAATCTGCCGTGTGTACAGTCGGTGTCGTCCATCGTCCGGACGACCGACCTGCCGGATCCACGGACGATGGACGACAGCCGATCGTAATGAAAGTGAAGGGGAGAGCGCGCAGCAGGGTGCCGCTCCGTCGCTCTCCCCCTCCCCTCTCCATAGAGCATGAACGGTGCTGTATGTACAGCACCGTTCATGCATCGTGCACTCCCTTGTCGTTGGAAAGGATCGTGAAAGATCCTTTCCAACGACAAAAATTGGCAGTGTGTACGCAGCTTAATTATTAGGGTGAATAGTGATCAGCATGCACACCAGGTGGATATATAAGGTTTGCCCTGACAACCATCAGCTAACAGGAGCACTGCTCACTTTTTACCTCAGCAATGGACTTACAGCCACTGATTGCATTGGTTACTAACCTTGGCAAAAGATTAATAAATACCGGTAATAGCAAAATGTGCCTTTTATGATAACCATCAATTATAACAGCATGATATACCATAAGACTAGTCTAAATTGTTTCCCCAGCAGAGACTTGTACACAATCTCACAGTAGACATTGCTATTGTCTCTCTTGCCCTGGTATAAACCAGAACTATGTCTGCAGTGCTAAACATTCAAGGCTAGAAGACATACCACACACATCCACATGGCCAGACATTGTGGTCAAATATTTAGATGTATGCAGTCATGTTCATTTTAGGAAATTAATTGAAGAGTTGATATTGCTAAACAAAGAACTGGAGGAGTATGGAGGAGAAGTAAAAGAGTTAGACCAAAGTATATTACAGTAACCTCCTAAATACAAAAATGCTATTAGTTTTTGAAGTAAACCTTCTACTATGTTGGAACAAATCATTTTCCATTTCTCTTTCTCTTCTACATTGTTATGTAAATTTTAAAAAAAAGCTTTAAATGTAATACAATTTCACAACTGGAAACCAGTCCACATGCAGAGTATATCTGCTCATAATTAATTCCAAAATTACCATAAAACTGTTCAAACTTTGTAGTGTTTTGTCATTACTCCTACAGTTCATGTGTACTGTACAGAATAATGCACTAATGAACTTCCCTGCATTAGGAATTTGGATTGTAACAATCTCGCTGACTGACAAACTTCACAGCAATGGGTGCATTACTTATACATTATATACAGTATACCAATACAATATATATCATTATATATACAGTACATGGGACAAAAGCATGGGCTCTGTGGGCTGTGTGAAACATGAAAACATTTATTCTTTTAGTTTTAGTTTACAATAACGGTAAAAACCTTGGCTATTAACTGCAGTAAATGATTTATCAGGCGTTTGTATGCATAAGCAATGACAAGTGGCTGGGTCAGCAAAACTGCTCTTGCACACTGCATGTGGCATCTGAAAAAATGTGCAGCAATGTTCTTGCCACAAAAGTAAGACAAAACAATAAACTATTCATTGTTATGTTAAGCAAGAGGTTTTAGGTAGTAAAACCATTAAAAAAAAGCCTGCAAAAACCACTACTGTTAGCTAAGCCTGACGTATACTATCTTGACTATGGTTTAGCTTTTTCAGTATTAGGCAAATACCTTACTTTGTTATTTGCTAATATTGGACATCACATTTTGTATAAATTATACCCTTTTGAAGTGCAATGGCAAAACAGAGAAATATATTTCTATGTATTTAAATAATCATATGGAAAAACTTGTACATAAAGTAGTGAACCTCTGTCAGGTTTTTATTGTTGTGTTCTTTATTTGCTTTGATGATTATTGTCACAGAGACAGAAATAGTGATAGGAAATCCAAAATGTTACATTTCAGTCTAAAGCTACGTACACACGTCAAATTTTTCTCGCCTGATAATCGGCTTCGGCCGGTTATTGGGCAAGAATCTGGCGTGTGTACAGCCCGTGCCGTTCATCAACGATGAACGACGCACGATCCTAATGCAAGGGAAGGGGAGAGCGCGCAGCAGAGTGCCTCTCCGCCGTGCTCCCCCTCTCCTCTCCATAGAGCAGAACGGTGCTGTATGTACAGCACTCGTTCATGCATTGTGCAGTGCATAGTCGTTGGAAAGGATCAAGAAAGATCTTTTCCAACGACAAGAATTGCACGCGTGTATGCGGCTTTACTTTAGATGGTAGATGGGAGAAAAGGATCCTGGGTGGTTCCTAGTGGTTGGCAATTTGCCAGCACTTGTCATATACTTTAAATAGACTTAGCATACAAGAACGTATGTATAGATTCAACTGCATAAAATATCACATTCACAACTTTATAAACAGGCCTGCAAATACACCCGTAAACAGCAGAACACATAACTAATACATTTCCTGTAACAGTGCAGTGTATTTCAGCTTCCGATCAGCTATTCCCAGACATATGGTCATATAATCTATGTTTTCCCATTCCCTCTTCGGAAAATCAGATAATTCCATGTAATCAAAATGTTGGAGAGAACTTTTCTATAGATGAAAATAACCTAGGGGGAATTTGTTGTGTAATTAGAAAAGCATATTTTATTTCTGGCTTGGGATGATGACTCTAAATGTTAATTTGAGATACTTTCTAGTAAATGCAAAGTGACACTTCTCTTCTACATTCCCTGATAAGGGAGAAGTACTGACTGTGTGCAGTGTGCTGGATTTCTAAGCTTTGTTTTACATGAAGGAAGGGGAGGGTGGTTTGTTCTCCAGAGGGAGACGTGGCAGAAGCTTGAGCTTTGGACATTCTACAACACTGGGACAGCTATGCTTGTTTTCCTAGCCTAACCCTGAGTCATTATTATCACACAAACGTCAAATAGGAGGATGATGCGGACTGTGACACCAGAATAGGAGGTGTTAGCCTTGTACTGATGAATCACAAGTACTAGAATCAGCTGTCGGTGCTAGCAAATACATCACAAAGCATCAAAACAGAGGAAAGTGAAAACACTGAGATTGTTGTTATAAAGGTCCTTTGACACATTTAAAAGTTACTAAAAGGTAATGTACACACCATACAAAAAAGTGCCCCATCTCATCTCACTGTCCAATCATTCCTTTATCTGTTAGTGTAAATCTTCAGGCTAATTACACAATGGCCAAGGCTGTGTGTAACCCATCAGTGACAACCTTTCCGGCTTCATTTTAGGTAGGGGGTTTGCAATGTTTTATATGAAAATCATTCTGGATCACATTTTAAATAATATATAACTACAACTTCCTAATCAAACTTTAACATCTAACTTCACAACCTTTATTAGTGTTTCTCAACCAGAATTCACCCAGAAGTTGGTAGGGGTTCCTTGAGCAATCACAAAGTTTAAGGGACACCAGTGATCTTTTTGGCTATCTGTAATGATGACATCCCACTAACCAGCATTGTAAGAGGCTCTCTTCCTACTGACCACTACATTGATATACTGTGGGTATAGATTTATAGCATAGATTCCCTAAAGACCATGTTCAAAACCTCCATGTTAAAAACGTTGAAAAAAAGGCTGGTTTGTAGAATGTCCTTTATTTGCAGATGACCGTTCCCAGTGTCTGAGTGATCTGGCAGGCTGCTGCAGCTGATGTGCCTGGGACCATGAGACCAGAGATCTCATCAGCAATTAATCCCAGCAGCTGATTGCTTGGTCTCCTGAACTCACCATTGGCCCATAGATAGCCATTCCAATTTCAGCACTCACTGGATCTGCCTCAGCTGTACAAACTGAAAACTGTCCTTAAAAATTTCAAATTTAAGGCTGGAGAAAATATAAATTAAACCTATTTTTGTAAACTGTCCTTTCATAATATATACATATAAATCGTAACACACTCTTATGAACAACTGCAACTAATACATGCTTCCTAATAAATATGGAGCTTCAGTTTTCTGCAATGGCTGGTTTCTCGAATCTCGAGGACTGCACTGGTGAATTATATGCCCACCAGAGTTTCATCTATGCTTTATTTTGTTACAGCCTTAAAATTACATTTACTACATGACAATGGATTCCTAGAGCACTTTGAGCCAGCTAAAGAGACAGCAAAGCAGAAGCAGCTTGCTTGGTATACGTGAAACTACATACAACTATTTCATAAAGAATGTGGCATTCCTTGACAGCTGGGAGAAGGACCAAGGTTAGATAAACATTTTTTTTTCTCTGATGTGTCTTAAAACAATTACAGCTTTACAGCAGAGCAGTAGTTTTACAACGTGAAATATAATCTTGTCTACAATACATTTTACACTGTAGGAAATAATAAAAGTGGGTGGTACAGGGCAATATGTGCTGAAAGAGGATAGATGTGTATGGATTTTTATTCTAAATAATAAATATTGCATTAAAATATACATAAATAAGAACTGATATACTATTCACATATGTTTAGCACGCACATAACTAATGTATAAGAGGGTGAATCTGTGAGAGGGAAGACAAGCTTGAGTTTCAAAGGTCACATTTCTAAGCCATTGTTTTGGAAAGAGAATTATAAGATATAGCCTTATCTGATGGGCAGTGTGCCATTACTGCTCATCATAAACAAAAATAATTTGTAGCAAGCAGAGTGCTTTTTAAAATACTTAGAGAGCCTCCTGAAATGGACTAGATAAGAGAGTAGTTTGAGAGATGACTCAAATTACTTCAGATTGTTCCTGCCCTTAGGTATAGGAATGATAAATGTTCATTTTAAACATGAGAACTAATCTAAGATTTGTAATACAAGAACAATATATATGACAATAAAGATTTTTATAATGGATCATTATTTTACTGTACAGTACTTCCCACATTATTATTTTTAAGCTGGTTGGGAAGAAGCGGTAGGGGAGTGACCAAATTCCTCAGTAACAGCCTAGTGGGTACTGAAAAGTGACGGGTGGTGCGCCTGGCTAAAAGAGCTGGGGAGAACCCTGCTGTATAAGTTTACCTGAACTGGAGAACTGCAAAGAGTTGGCACTGTGGTCACATAACACAAAAAGTACTACTGTATAGTTATCATTGCTATAGTGATCAAACAGATGTGGGGGTATAATATAAAAGTAAAAATGTTTCACTCGTTGTGTGCATATAGTGGGGCAAAAAAACATAGACGTTTTATGTTAGTGCCCAGCGCAATGAGATATCCACTATTAGTACATAATAGTATACATTTATTTAGGTTCATTTTTTAAGTCTACATTGAGATGCAATGCTTCAGTTCACTTCAGAATAGCTCCACATTGGTGCTACCAACAAGAACATAATAAAGAACCAAATGTTCAGTATTTTGTGAGGCTTGCTAGATAAATGTGGTAGTCAAAACCAGCAATGTGTTTGAGCATTACAACAGTGCATCTGTACTGGTATAACAAACAGGCATTGCCTCTATGTACACCTAGGTCCATAAATATTTGGACAGAGACAACTTTTTTTCTAATTTTGGTTCTGTACATTACCACAATAAATTATAAATGAAACAACTCAGATACAGTTGAACTGCAGACTTTCAGCTTTAATTCAGTGGGTTGAACAAAAAGATTGCATAAAAATGTGAGGAACTAAAGCCTTTTTTAACACAATCACTTCATTTCAGGGGCTCAAAAGTAATTGGACAATTGACTCAAAAGCTATTTCATGGGCTGGTGTGGGCAATTCCTTCGTTATGTCATTATCAATTAAGCAGATAAAAGGCCTGGAGTTGATTTGAGGGGGGGGGGTGCTTGTATGTGGAAGATTTTGCTGTGAACGGACAACATGCGGTCAAAGGAGATCTCCATGCCCGTGAAACAAGCCATCCTAAAGCTGAAAAAACAGAAAAAAACCCATCCGAGAAATTGCTACAATATTAGGAGTGGCAAAATCAACAGTTTGGTATATCATGAGAAAGAAACAAAGCACTGGTGAACTCAACAACGCCAAAAGACCTGGACGTCCACCGAAGACAACAGTGGTGGATGATTGCAGAATCATTTTAATCATTTCCATGATGAAGAGAAACCCCTTCACAACAGCCAACCAAGTGAACAACACTCTCCAGGAAGTAGGCGTATCGATATCCAAGTCTACCATAAAGAGAAGACTGCATGAAAGTAAATACAGAGGGTGCACTGCAAGGTGCAAGCCACTCATAAGCCTCAAGAATAGAAAGTCTAGATTGCACTTTGCTCAAAAACATCTAAAAAAGCCAGCACAGTTCTGGAAAAACATTCTTTGGACAGATGAAACCAAGATCAACCTTTACCAGAATGATAACAAGAAAAAAGTATGGAGAAGGCGTGGAACAGCTCATGACCAAAGCATAGCACATCATCTGTAAAACATGGCGGAGGCAGTGTGATGGCATGGGCGTGCATGGCTGCCAGTGGCACTGGGATACTAGTGTTTATCCATGATGTGACACAGGACAGAAGCAGCCGAATGTATTCTGAGGTGTTCAGAGACATACTGTCTGCTCAAATCCAGCTAAATGCAGTCACATTGATTGGGAGGCATTTCATAATACAGATGGACAATGACCCAAAACATACAGCCAAAGCAACCCAGGAGTTTAATAAAGCAAAGAAGTGGAATATTCCTGAATGGCAAGTCAGTCACCTGATCTGAACCCAATTCAGCATGCATTTCACTGGTTGAAGAATAAACTTCGGACAGAAAGTCCCACAAACAAACAGCAACTGAAAGCCGCTGCAGTAAAGGCCTGGCAGAGCATTGAAAAGGAGGAAACACAGCATCTGGTGATGTCCATGAGTTCAAGACCACAGGCTGTCATTGCTAGCAAAGGGTTTTCAACCAAGTAGTAGAAATGAACATTTTACTATATATTTTTAATTTGTCCAAAACTTTTAAACCCCTGAAATGAAGTGATTGTGTTAAACAAAGGCTTTAGTTCCTCACATTTTTATGCAATTTTTTTGTTCAACCCACTGAATTAAAGCTGAAAGTCTGCAGTTCAACTGCATCTGATTTGTTTCATTTAACATTAATTGTGGTAATGTACAGAACCAAAAAAAAGTTGTCTCCGTCCAAATATTTATGGACCTCCATATTTATTTATGGACCTAATTGTATGTCCGACGCAATTATCATTGTACAGTAAATATTGTGATTCCTATGTAGAGTTAATCTGGGGTATTATTTAATACTTGTGTCTGTCCCTGTGGAAGACCTTGGATCATTGGGCCAAGATGTATACAGAGCACTGACTTCTTTTCAATTCAGGAATATGAATTACAACAGAAATTGTAATGTACCTGCACTGTGATCAACATTTGACGCCTAATAAAAGTCATTTTAACATTTAACCACCTGAGCGTTACACTGAGGTCTAGATTTCTGTACCAAAAGTGATCCACTGTTTTTCATGAAATTTTTTTTTTAAATTGTAGAGTGCTGTAAGGACCACCAGGCCATATTAAGGGAACTTTGTAATATATATATATATATATATATATATATATATATATATATATATTATATATTATTTTTACTATCATAAGCTTCCATAAACCAGAACATATGCAGCTAATCAATGTTGAAAATGCAGTTGAAATATTCCATGTGTAAGAATTGTCATGTGTAACCACTTTTTGCAGAGTATTTTGTCTTTCTGGTGTAATCATTATCAAACCCTCAATTAGTCCTTGATCAGTGCACTACAAAAGAGTCTATTTATAAAGCAGTGGATTTGACATCTACCAAAACATTTTCTGACGGATGACCTGTCATTGCCATTGAAAACACATTGACCTGGAAGATTCGACAGAGAATGGGCCTGATTTATTAAAGCTCTCTAAGTCTATAGAGGATACACTTTCATCAGTGAAGCTGGGTGATCCAGCAAACCTGGAATGGATTTCTTCAAACTCATTTGCTATGTGTTAGCAAATGTTTTGAATACTGGAACAGGTCCATTCCAGGTTTGCTGGATCACGCAGCTTCACTGATGAAAATGTATCCTCTCCAGTCTTGGAGAACTTTAATAAATCAGGCCCTATGTTTCAGGGAATGTCACATTTACTGCTTTATAAATATGCCCCAGAAAGTGATGTGCCGGTAATAAAGATCTGCATCTTTTAATTAAAAATCCATTTTATTCTTTAAAAAAAAAAGCGTAGTGCTCCTTTCACTCACGAGGGTAAACACAGCCTTCTGCAGAGAACATAAGTTACCTGGGGATCCCGTTTACAGGTTGTGAAATAGGCAGCAAAAAATAGATATAAATCATTGGCTGCATGCTGTTTTTTTACTGGTATATTAGTGCAATAAAAAACAACGTGACCAAATGAAGAAAAGGTGATGGTTTAATTATCGGTTGCATCCACAGGACAAAGAACAAGCTTAAAGTATAGGCAGTGCAAAAAATTAATCTCTGCAGGATTGCTAGACATACTCTTTATTACAAGCTTAAGGCTTAGTCTTAGTCTTAGTCATGGGCGTTTTCCCCAGCATTTAACCTGAAGCTTTAAAAGCCCGCTTGAAATTCCCATGCATTCCAATGGACTAATCTACACCAGGGCGTTTCCTTGAGGCACGGTAATGAGCGTTATCTATAACGTTGCTTGCAACGTTTAAAAAATTAAAACACTGGGTTAACACTGGAAAACACCCAAAAACAATGAAAAACGCGGGTAAACGCTTTCATTGAGTTTAATGGGGCGTTTTACCACATTTATAAGCACTTAAAACACAGAAAAGCACAGCATTGACGTTTTCCAGCATTTTAAAGATTGTCTAATAAAAGTGCATAAAAACACATATAAACGCGGTAGGAACGTTTACATGCGTTTTTACAAATGTCTGTGTAGACCCAGCCTAAGAACATGGCAGTCCAGCAATGTGCTCCATTAACCTAAGTAGTGCAAACTCTTATACAGAACCAGAACATGTTGTCTTGCAGTCTTGCAGAAATAGCTGAATGTCTTTGCATTCACCTCCTACCCCCCACCCCTCCACCCAGTATCACTGCAGGATTAAAATATGGAAACCTGGATGGATAATCATTTTTTTTTTGCAAATATCTAGTAGCATACACATTTATTATCTACAGAAAGTAGTAACAACTTTAGGCTGGGAAATCAAGAATGTTTGCAACAATATAAAAAAAGCTGCAACTGGTAAAACAAAAAAAAAACAAAGCTTTGTTAACGGAACCTCTAAAACTTTCTGCATTCTATTCAATTACATAAAAAAAATACCTGGGGTAATAAATACTTGGATCAAAGCTTGTTTTTATGATGGTTTGAAGAGGAATGATTAAGTGACTTCAGTGGCATTATTTGAACAGGTAGCCTTAGATATTATAGATTACAAATAAAGGAAAGGAAAAATCATACAACCATGTCAGATGACGCAGTGGAGTGAAGTGAAGCTTTCAGTTATCTTTATGTACATAGAAGATTGTTTGACCTCATATTCTGTGCAGTAAAATTACACACCCAGGATATAGATCATATCATGTATTTGAAGCCAATTTTTCAGTTTTATACAGAGTGGAAAGGTGTGTTTGTTCTTTTTTTGTTATTACTGTAAAAGTCCTACAGACACTAAGAGGTCCATTTATAAACCAGTGAATCTGACATTTACTAAAATATTTCCCGGCAAAGAATTATTGGTGCCAATAAAACATATGAATCTGGAAGATGCTCCACCAGGGAATGTTTCCGAATATATCAGATTCACTGCTTTATAAATAAACCCCTAAAATTAGTAAGAGGACATGTTTTTTTGCTACCGGACACATGGCACACTGCAGCTGATTGGCCACGAGAGGCAAACTGTCCTGCGGGCAACCAGATTTACAAGTGGGCGCAGGCGTGGCACAAATCCTAAACTGCAAATGCACAGACACAATGACCATGATCTGCTGCAGCCATATGCAGTTATGTGCAATAAGTTCACTTGCGTGGGAGAGGTTGGATCTATGGTTGAGCATGTTGGAAAACGCTGTTGCTCACTGTGGGACTGAAAAGAGCTTAGGGAGTTTTCAACTGGAACAAGTGCACCCACTAAGAGATTTTTCCACACCTGTGGATTGCCCATTAACGTTCTGGCCCAGTAACTATGGTCAGCAGAACTCCAAAACCAGAACATACATTTTGGCATAGATATATTTAAAAAAAGCAAAATAATAACTGATCCCAAATCATTTCACTTTTCCTTAAAACTGGCCTGATGTATTCCAATTTGATTGTACATTCTCTGTAAATTTACTAACAAGTAAAAATCTGTGGATGTAAGTAGATAATTAGGAGATTGAACAATTATATAATTTGCAATGGCTTTGCCTATCGAACTTGTGTCTGCTCCCCCAAATGCATGCTGGCAATGATTATGGTCCAGCAATAATAGTGGTCAACCTCCAATAAATCATACAACCACAATCAGAAACTGTGGAGAACTGAACTAATAGTCATTAGGTATATCAATGACGAAAAAACAAGTGTCATTCGACATATAACAGATCTGTATGTAGCAACCTCAAAAAAAGAGATTTCTTTAAAAATAGGATTCTTTTTCTTTTTTAATACAAAAAATGACAAACACAAAGCAGAAAAAGTAAATCTTCTAAATTAGCAAACCCGTTTAGATAAATCAATGGGTTAAATAGTCTCACTCTTGTTAATGTTTGGTGACACAATTTATGGTAAGAACTTGGTCATGGCTGACATCATCCAGAATAGCCTTTGACAATTGTTTAAACCCCAGTGGAACCCTTCAAAAAATTTCAGATCTTGTGGAACCCCTGCTAAAATTATTTCATCTGGAATCAGTGGAAAAGATGCACCTTGCACTGGTGGTCAGTATCATGATGCACCTTGCATTGGTAATTAGAATGCCTCCCTTACAGACATTAATGGAATCATGCTATTCCTGATGGATCTTCCAGCCCCAGAACTGTAAATGTAGAAATCAAATGGCCACAGCTCAAGGAACCCCAATAAAAGTAAACCTGGTTGAAAATGGCAGAGCTAGGATGATACACAGATGGGAGACAGAATGTGCTGACAGGGCACTTTAACTTGAACAATAGTTCCAACTTTTTCATACAGTAGTAAAATCTGATTTGTGTTTATTATATGATATCTCTGAACTCTGTTGTAATATTTGACCTTCTCTGTATGCCTTAAAATAAAACTGAACTATAGCTCCGCAATATAAACTTGCAATCAGTCAGGAATATATTGTAGATGGGACAGGTGATCTCCCTTCTACAATAAATCATTAAATAAATGACTATCAATCAATAAATAATCACTATCCTGCGCACACAGCTATGACCCAGGGATATACCGGGTATCTGAGTTTGTGCATGGAAGTTACATAGTTCCAGCTTGGCCAACCAAGACGGCTGAATTTTCAAGAAGGACCGGGTGCAAATGGCAGTGCCCTTGATGGAACTGAGACAGATGAGCAGATTTAAAAACTGTGATTAGATGGGTAAAGTTATTTTATTACAGATCAAAACAGAAGAAGAAGGGAAGGAAAGGCTTTTAAGGCATATTTGAAAAGTATCTTTGTATTTATTATATATGGAGTCTAGGTAGTCCTATTTCCAACATATTACTCCTAGTCTATATATACAAATGCAACATTGCAAAAATGTTGAAAAAACAAATACAAATACATATATATATATATATATATATATATATATATATCTCAAAGTATTGAGCTTGTCTCATGTCCTGACGCGTTTTGCCAGATTGGCTTCTTTAGGGGATTATTGAGATTGGAATGGTAGATGCATTAAAAAGAAATAATAATAATTTCTTGATGCTTAAAAACAAAGATACAAGGTATTAGGGTGTCAAGGAAATATCCACATTAGGGTACCCCTGGATCCTTGAAATATTTGGTACTGGTGCTTGATTTAAAATTGTTTATGAATCCCAGGAATATTGGGAGAGTATAGAGTTAGAGTATTGAGACACTTTAATGAGAGAGTATCATCAGGTAACATGTTATAAATAATGTGTGTACATCCTGGTATTCACAGTTGAATAGAGGGATAGTCCTTCACTGGTAGGTAAGGTGCCCTTGGAGTGTAGGCAATAGGAACACACTGTATCGTTGGTGGTTGGTGGTAAAGAAAAGGACAGGACGCCGACAACCAGTCTCAAGGAGGACTCCATATATAATAAATACAAAGATACTTTTCACATATGCCTTAAAAGCCTATCTTTCCCTTCTTCTGTTTTGATATGAAGTATTTATGGGCTTGGCAAATATTATAACTAATGTAACCCTCTATAAGAAAAATAGTCCCATACAAATCATCCTGATAACACTCTTTCTTTATTTTATTACAGAACAGACATCATCTGCCCTTCTGCAATAAAGATCCCACCTGGTTTTTATTGGGGTTTAGTTCCACTCTAAATAATATTTTCCAGGTTGCACACAAAGGGTTGTATTTTTTAAAGCTCTCCAAGACTGCAGAAGATAGACTATCAGGGGAGAACCTGGGTGATCTAACCAACCTGAATGAATCTGGTTTAGAATTGAAAACATTTGCTAATAGCAAATGATTTTTTAAAAACACATTCAAGGTTTGCTGCATCACCCAGATTCTCCCATGATAATCTGTTTTCTTCAGTCTTGAAGAACTCTTATAAATCAGGCTCAATGATGAATCCTTGAATGGAAGGCTTTCCTGTTTAATTACATTTGCACATGTTCTTCATAAGTGACTTCAATGTACAAAACCAAAGGATCAGAATGACGGCAAAAGAACAAAAGTTTTGTTAGAAGACAATCAGCAACTGCTAACACTATCTCTATGGGATCTATAATTATCAAACAGTGAGTCTGACATTCACTAAACGATTCCCTGGTGCAGAATCTTCCAGATCCATGTGTTTCAATGGCAGTAAATGCATTATTTTGGCTCCACAGAGTGCACTAAAATGCTTGGTACTGTGTTAAAGTATTAATGTGTATTGTAGTATTACAGACACTGATGTGTCCACTCCTGCAATTGTGTGAATGGGCTTTTAGCTGCTGGGACCACTTCAGTCAGACTGTCAGTGGAAGGTTCAGGAATGCAGTACCATGATTTACCTAACAATTGTCCAGGTAGTAAGAAAGTATCACTATAGGAAGGTCTCTTGCCCAACAATTCTCTTGTTTCCAGCAACAAATTTTGTAGTGTGACCTGGCCTAGCTATAAAAAAGTATAATAAAAGTGTAAAATTACCTGTAAATTTGCTTTCAGAATACACTTGCATTCTTGGGTTAATGATTTCCTGTCCTGTAAACAGCTGTATCTGTACTGGATTATCGTTTATTATCTTTTAATACCTTTACTATACTTTGCTGTGTTTTGATAGAAAAAAAAATGTTTCTGAAACAAAAGTGAAGCCATCACACAGGCTTGTCACACTGTGATACTCAGGTTGCCTCAGAAAATGCCAAAAAAGCTTTGCTTGCCAGGGGAACCCAGCATGCGTGCAATGGATGAATAAACTCCTGTGCGCCTGTGCAGGAGTAATGTCATCCCAGCTTGGCCAATCGAGATGACCAAAGATTGTCTGAAGGCAGAAGAAGAGATAGATGATGGTGGCGTCTAAAGTTCCACTTTATTGTAGAAAAAGACAGGTCATGTCCCTTCTGCGGTGAGCATTTTTATCTGTGAAAATCCCTGAGCTGTGCATGGATACCTTGCCTACCCTAGCTTACCCTGTGGCTGCTGGGACTAAATGAACTCCGGAGTGCCTGCACGGAAGGTATGTAATGCCACCCTGGCCAATCAAGATGGCCTAAGATCGCAACTAGGTAGAGAAGGAGGAATATGGCAGAGCCCTATAATAGAAAAGGAAAAGGTGAGGATAGCAAGTTCTGATCCCCTTTAAATTTTACAAATGCAAAGCTGAAAATAACAAACTGGATCAGAAGAGATGAACCAGATTGTTACCTTATTACTTTTGATAGCATATCATTTAAAGATTTTGGAAACATAAAACATTAGTTTTGACTGCAATATTCACCTTCAGTTTAGAACAGTCCCCTGCAGTGCCCCTTCTTAACCACAAGATGTCCTCAGTCTTGTGAGTTGAATGACACCCAGCATCACTCCAGCCTGCCTAGGATCCCCGGAGGACATCATGGTCCCTGAGAAACGGTACTTACCGTGCCTTGCTGCAGGTGTCCTCACTTCAACACTGCTCTCCACATCATCCAGGACTGCACACCACTGGCAGAGGACTGAAGATGACCCATCTACTCCATAAGACATCAGAAACTGTATGTGTACACATAACATACTGGTGAGAGGTGAAGGTGGGAAGTCAAGTGGAGAATGAGTATTCAGGAGAGGGGAAGCATTAAGTTCAGATTGGGCGTTACCCAGACCACACAAATCTCCTTAAAAAAAGCTAAGAAGCTGACATTTATGACTCCTGCATTTTAATTCTTTAAAAGTTGTGTCAAAGAGGGTTCCAGCATAAGAAAGAATGTAGAAAGAGATGTTGTATCCATCTGATGCTTTGCACACAGGTGTTATGCTTTGTGACTGACAAACTGTATTAAAAATCACCATAATCCCATCACAAGTCTGCTGCTCCAACATACAAGACACAACGGGGTTCTGATTCCATAAACCCTGCAAGGAAAGAGTTAGATCCTCTATTGTTGTTATTTATGTTGTGGAATTTCAGGTGTGATCACGAAGACAGGAAGCATGACCCATATGGGGACACACAAAGCAATTTACTTATTTAAAAAAGAAAGAAAGGGCTGGAACCGCAGCTAGGTTTTTACTTCCTTTGGGAAATCCCTCCTTTCCTCCTGTGTGATCACAAAGACAGAAAACTGAGAAATATTGCCTAATGGGTACAAAGTTATCAATAAAAACCAAATGGAAAGTACAGTCCTTCCCCTCTACCCAAAACAAGGGAAAAAAAAACTTTTTCCTGCAGATCCAAAAATCAGACTTTCTGATTCTGAGCAAGACTGGTGTACAAATGACAATTTACCTCAATATGAGTGGCTAAAGCCTGGGTTTGCTATAGGGAGCCTCCTGATGTCCAGATCATGCTGCATAAACTGACATTAATCTGTCACTCCAGACCCCCACCATCACTCACCTTTACACTAGTTATGATACATACCACCTGCTAAGGGGTGATATCTGATTGGTAGTTCTGATAGTTTGATACATGAGGTCCACATATTCTTTATGTTCTGATGAGCCGATTATTATTCTATAGAGAATCAGGGTCCCTTCTCCTACATATTAGTAAATGCATGCAATACACTAGCACTGGGGGTCTCTGGATCAGGATGACAGCTTGTATAACAAAGTCAGCAGTGTGACTCTAAGTGTTGTCACCTCTCCAGGTCATGCTAGGTAAAGTGAGTCACAGTCACCCGGACCTGTTCAATAATGACAAAGACTTGGCAAAGCATTCACACTAACTAGCTGTACATTGGCTTCTAGACTTCTGACAGGTCCTCTTTAATCGCAAAATGCTCACAGTAACCACCAATAGCAATCCATCTGTGCTGAGCTGTCTACAGTGATATACATTCAGATGGTTTGCTGTATGTTATATCAGAGAGAGACAAAGAAAGTGAAAGAGGGATGATGAATAGAGAGAGAGAGGGAGAGAAAGAGAGATATGATGGATATATAAAGAGAGAGATAATAAAGAGACAGATGGGGGGGGGGGCAGAGAGAGATGGTGGGGCAGGGAGGATACACTTTCAGCAGTGAAGCTGGGCAGCAAACCTATCCATAAATAAAAAAAATTTGTAGAAATAATAAAGTAGCTCTCAAGTTGGAACCAATGTATCATTTGGATCAATTGAGAATCAGTTAAATGCCTCATTTCAATTGTTTTGCCATCTGTGCCCTTTTGGGATGATTTATCTTTATTTCCTGTCCTGGAGAAACACAGGAAGTGAATGGAAATCTCCCCAAAGTCGGGGAACCGATTTCCTCTCCCTGATATTTGGAATATTACGATTAAAATTAGAGTTGGTTTAAATCAATTTATGTGACTGACTACAAGTATTTCTTGTTTTTCATTTTAATATTGTCATTATTTTTACCATTATATATTATTGAAGCATCAATCATGACACAGAAAGGTAACCATTTCAATACATTGCTCATACAACTGACAATAAAATAGGAACACCTGCCAAATCAATTATAAGTATGCTTGATTTTTAAACAATTTACTAATGTTGTTGTACTGATTTGCAGATTTATAAATAGACCCCCAATGCGATATTTTAGGTCAGTCAATATTATTTATAATATTAATAATAATAATAATACTGACTGATCTAAAAAATGTGGGGGTCATTGGGGGTCTATTTATTAATCAGCGAATCTGCAGTGAAAACATTCCCTGCTAGAGAATCAATTACGACAATTGCAGCACATGGACCTGGAAGATTCTCCACCAAGGAATATTTCAGTGAATTTCGGATTCCCTGTTTTATACATAGACATGCTTAGCGGTGGTCACCTGATCATGTATGTGTCCCCATTGGCAGACTTCCCTTCTGTTCCTCTTCTGGTGACAACTCTCAGTGACGATGGCTGCAGGGGTGCAGACACCAATAAAAGCTGACAGAGGTCCTAAACCACCACACACACATGGACACACACATCATTCTATTCCAAAATAAGTAAAAAGTTTTCTCTCTGGGTCCCATTTATCATACAGACATAAATATCCAGACACATGAAGCCCCTGAATTATAGATAATTCTGTCCTGTCATTACATGGTACCTGCAGACCTGAAACAAAAGTCATGTCACCCCATTGTATATAGATTGATGGCTGACCTATGACCCCTGGTCACCTGTACACATACATGAGCACAAATGTCACACAACATGCCATGTACATGGGTGACACATGTCACCATATGACCACTGTCAGTGCCTCTGCTGACACTCCATCTGCCCTCACCTGTAGCATCCTGTCCCCCGTTATCCCTGGGTATGTGTCAGTGTGTGCCGGTGTGAGGGTTACCTGTCCGGGCAGGGACCTTCCAGCGCTCCACCGGTGATACTTGTATGGAACTTACAGCGGAGCCGGCGATACAAGCGGAGGGGAGCGAGCTCTGCCACGTCAGACAGCCACAGCCACAGCACGGGAGCGCGCATCACCGCTCTCACTGCCTGAACGGGAGCGCGCCCTGCTGCTTTTCCTTCCCTGTCAGCTTTAACAGGGGCGCGCTCCACGTCACCATCTCAGCCTAGACTAAACTGGACTATAGGAGGTCCTGAGAGGAATAGAAGGGTGCTACAGCTGGGGTACAAGGGTTCCTGAGAGGAATAGCAGGGGTGCTACAGCTGGGGTAAAATAAGTCCTGTACTGACAGAGATAAGGGGTGCTATTGCTGGGGTACAGCACAAAAATGAGAGGGTGCCAGGGCTGGGGTACAAGAGGTCCTGTACTGAGAAAATGGGTGCTATTGCTGGAGTACAAAGAGGTCTTATGCTAACAGATATATGGGGTGCAATTGCCATCCTACAAAAAGTCCTGTACTGTAAGTCCTTGGTGACTTTAATGTTGCAGTGGATGATCCCAACCATCCTTCCTCAGCCAAACTGCTCTCCATTACCTCCTCATTTGGACTCACACAGAACATCAATGACCCCACACACATAGCCGGACACACTTTAGACCTGGTATTTTCTAAACTCTGTAACCTCACCATCCTTGACAACTTACCATTACCCCTTTCTAATCACAACCTTATCACCTTCAACCTACCGAACTCTTGCCCTCCCTTGCCGCATCCCAGACCTTGTCCACAACCTATTCTCAAACTGCCTTACGTATCTAACCCCCATCCTCCCTAAAATCACATCTCTGGATAAAGCTGCCACTCGGTTCAATCACGCTCTTTCTCTGGCTCTGGATGGAGTTGCCCCTGCCACCTTCTGCTACCTCCATTCTGCAAACCCCCGACCCTGGCATAACAATCACACCAAACATTTACAAAGGACTGTTCGTACAGCTGAGTGCAAACTGAGGAAATCTGGCCTCAGAGCTGACTTCATGGACTACAAAGCCAAGCTACAACACCTTAACACTGAACTCACTGTCACCAAGTAAAATTATTTCTCGGCTGTCATTTCCTCCCAAGCTTCTAACCCACACAGCCTATTCTCAACAATTGACTTTCTTAAACCCCATAGCTGCTCCCCCCACAACAACCTTCTCTGTCAAAGACATAGCCACCTACTTTACAGAAGAAATTGTCAAATGCAGACGTGATGTCTCTGCTCCAACCATATCCAGCCCTTCCACCTGTAAATCATCACTGAACAAAGCCCTATTACTGTGGCTTTCTAACATGCCATTATTCTCCCTATCCTGAAGATTCCAGAGGTGTAGTCGTAAAAAAAGAAGACGGGGCACGGTACTTTCCATGATGTGCCTGACCCACTTTACCCCTGCCTATAGGTCACTCAAAGGGAAAGAAACTTCTTCCAGAGTGGAGTCAGGGAGACAACCCGCCCACCTCCCTGAGCCTGCAATTTAATATGGGAGATATGGTCCGTGGCTCTGGCTGGTGCGCCGCCACCCAGCGAGGTCCTTCCTCTGACCCTGCGGGGGGGACCGGCCAGAGCCGCAGACCACCAAAGAATTCTTTGTAAAAAAGAGTTGTCAAGCATGCCCACGACAGAAAAGGCATTCGCACCTGTGCCTGCCTCACTACACCCCTGGAAGAAACCCTCCCTACCTTCTAGCTATCATTCTATCTCCCTTCTCACATGTTTCTAAACTCTTTGAGAACCTTGTCTACAAAAGACTCACCGATCGCCTGAACACCAACTCTCCCCTTGACACAGGTGAGGTGAGTATGTAGTAGACAATGTCAATTGCTTTAAGAGTTTGTATTTAGACTTCTTCTTTATCTTCAGATCAAACTTGCGCCCCTTGATCTGCACATGATGCCATTTAAAGCAACTTTGTAAATTGAAAAAAAAGGTATCCTTATCCTAAAAACCGTTGTTTTATTGTAGCCCATTATTAAAGCTGAACTCCAGCCTTACAGTATACATGTGTAGATAGCTGTTTCCTGTAAAGCGATGTGTTCCATTTCCCTGTGCCTTCCACACAGCAAGCATTAGATGCTTCCGCAGTTATCTTGAGTCCACCTCATATACTGTCTGGTGGACTACAAGTATCATCCAGCCTACTTCTTCCCATTTGTGTTATCTTGGCTCTCTTATTTGAGCTATTTTCTTTCTGTATTGTACGTATTATAGTCTCAGCATCATGTATGGGTGTTACCTAGGGTGGTCTGCATGCAAATGTCTAGGAATGTCAATTAGAGGCAGTGCTGTGAAATGAAAAATCCCCTATCTTTTCTGACTTTACTATTCTGCTGTTAGTGTGCTTAGTTCATAAATACTTCTGCTAAAATTTCAATCAGTGAAGTCACAAAGCAATATTACAAGTTGTACTTCCTTTGCTATTGATGTGTCTGCACAAGCACAGACACAATACAAAAGTGCTCAGGTTTGTAATTTGTTGTACTGTCAGCAGTGACAGAGTACAGCTGGTGAGTAAAACAAAAGTAGCATTTTTCTTTTGTTTTTGGTGTGGTCTCCTGATGCTGTACCCTATCTGCTTCAAGGTTCAATGGGCCTAATTTATCAATGAAATCCGCGCTCGCTGGTCGCGCATACTTTTGCGCCGTTATATCGAGCCGGTTTACCGCGGGCTGGAGTCATATGCGCTCGTTCAGTCGCATCTCACTGCCAAGCCGGATGCTTGCCTTATGTGTGTGCCATTAGAAAGAATGATTTTTTAGGGGAACAGTGACTTTTAATGCAAGCTCGCCAGTGTAAAGCTGCTGGAGATGCGCGGCTCCGGCTGCGAGCTCTTTCAGTTGCTGAATTGCGCTAGGGCGTACGATTTCGGATCGCGAATAAGAATGTGCGAGCGAGCTTCCCATTTTGCTTGATGAATCAGCCTCATTGTCTTGTGTATTCAGAGAGGTTCTTCTACATACTTCAATTGTAACAAGTGGTTATTTCTACTGGTTGTCTTTCTTTCAGCTGGAACCAGTACTGATCTCCGGTATCAACCAGGAATTTTCATTTTAACCATTTTCTATAAACCCTAGAAATGGTTGTGCTTGACATTTTCAGCAGATCAGCATTTTCTGAAGCCCAACTCACCTGGTACCATTAACCACTAAAGTCACTAAATTCACCTTTCTTTTCCATTCTAATGCTCAGTCTGAACGTCAGCAGGTTGTCCTGACAGTGGCTACAAACCTAAATACACAAAGCTGCTGTCATGTGATTGGCTGCATAGATATTTGTGTTAACAAGCAGTTGAACAGGTCAGCGTGTTGTTGTTAAGGGATCAAAAGTTGGGCAAGAGATGAGCCTTCATACCACTTTATCTTACCTATACAGAATTCAGATGCCCAGAATTCCATGAATACTCCTAAATAAAAACATCAACCAGTAACTCTTTTTGGGACACCTAATACATTCTATTACTTAGATGAGGTGGTGTGCAGGCACGTGTGCTATGTGTGCACTGTGCTGCTTAATAAACTTTTTGTTTCAAGGTTGGGTAGAGGTTTAAATATAACATATGTTAGGTGTAAGAGTCACATGGTTGGGGGAAAATCAAGGCGTTGGGGTAAGTGTCATATGTTCAGCAGGGTGAATGTTTAAAACTTAGTTGGTACTCAGTGACATTTGAATGGTTAGAGACACTTTGGGGAATTTTTAATTTAGACTGGAATGTAAAAAAGTACTGGTTCTCAAAACATTTGGGACCAGTAGCACAGTGGTCACTTTTAAGACCGACCCCCTTTCTCCAAAAGCCCTGTAGGAGTTCTTGTCATGGTAACTGTCTTGCCCCTCAGTGTTGTACACAGAGCTGCAAAAGGGATATTTTCGACCATTAGCTTCCTCTTCCTGGCTCTGCATTAGAGGATGTGATCTGTCAGTTGTTGAGCTGCTCGGTGTCGGAGTAACAGAGGTCTGGCAGGCCACTGACGTGAATGCAGGATTCTGATGTAAAGGTGAGACTCTGATGTAAAAATGGGTTTTGAATGTGAGGGGGTTCTCTGATGTAAAGGTGAATTCTGATGTAAAATTAGGAACACTAATAAGGCGTGGGGGACACTTAAAACAATAAATAAAATACAGTAATGTAATCTGAGGAGTCTTATGTAAAGGGGGTTCTGATGTGAAGGAGTTTGTCCTAAATGACAGGGACCTTGTCAAAAGCTAGCCCTGGAACACGTAGATCTGTAGCTAAAAGACTGTAGGTGTAGCTCCAAACTTCGCATTGGGTCCCATAAATTTGTATCTACACCAATGCTGGAGACAGGTCTTCTTATAATTATTATCTTTTGTTTATTAAGCCCCAACATATCATCCAGCACTGTAAATAAAAATGGGGCTGCAGATGACAAACCTGTATAGAAGTACAAACTATAACATACGAGGAGCAGGAGACTCTGCCAATCAAGTGTACAATCTAAGAATTCTGGATGTACTTTCTGTACTAGCTGTGAATGGTTCTGTGTAACATATTAGGTTATTTCATTACCTAACAGATTTAAAGTGAATCTAAACATAAAAAAAATATTGATAGAAAAGAGAGGCCCGTAGCAGGGGATATGCTAGGGGCGACATGACAGGGGGATACCCAGTGGGGTGGGGGTGGTGCCGGTGGAATCACGCAACTTGACATCAGCGTTGCGACATGGGGAGGTGGTTGCGGAAAAGCTGGCAAAGGAGGTAAGTTTGGGGCGAATGGGGGGCCCCTTTCGCGAACCGCCGCTGGATGGTTTGATAGTATCGCCATTGGGGTTAGTTCCCAAGAAGGAGCCGGGTAAGTTTCGTCTGATTCATCACTTATCCTTCCCGCCGGGAGCATCAGTGAATGATGGAATCTTGCCTGAGGTTTGTGCGGTGGGATACACTTCTATTGATGAGGCGATCGGGTGGATTCGAAAGTATGGGTCGGGGGCGTTGTTAGCCAAGGCGGACATTGAGGCGGCTTTCAGGTTATTGCCAGTTCATCCAGGTTGCATGCGTTTGTTGGGTTGCAAATGGGAGGGTGAGTATTATGTGGATCGTTGTTTGCCGATGGGTTGTTCAATCTCTTGTGCTTTATTTGAGAAGTTTAGTACATTTTTGGAATGGGTGGTGCGGTCAGTGGCCGAGGTGGGTTCAATCATTCACTACTTGGATGATTTTCTGATGATTGGGCCGGCTGGGAGCGCGGTGTGCAGGGTTTTGTTGGCAACTTTGCAGCATGTGGCTGAGCGGTTTGGAGTGCCCTTGGCGGCAGACAAGACAGAGGGGCCGGGTACGGTGCTGACTTTCTTGGGTATTGAACTTGACACGGTAGCCATGGAAAGCCGGTTGCTGCGGGATAAGTTGGAGGATTTGAAGGAGGGAGTGCATAGGGCTTGCGGGAGGCGAAAAATGCGCTTGCAGGAGGTGCAATCTTTGTTGGGCAAGCTTAATTTTGCTTGCAGGGTAATTCGGATGGGTAGGATTTTTTGCAGGCGCTTGGCGGCGGCTACAGCGGGGGTCAAAGCGCCGTACATTTTGTGCGATTGTCCAAGGAGGTGCGGGCGGATCTGGCTATTTGGCGGGCGTTTTTGGATTCATTTAATGGCAAGGCGTTATGGTTGGAAGGGCCTGTGGAGGCAGTCGATTTGGAATTGTTTACGGATGCGGCGGGGGCTGCTGGGTTTGGAGCATATTTTGGGGGCAAATGGAGTGTGGGTGTGTGGCCTCAGTCGTGGGTGGAGAAGGGTTTGGTGCAGGACTTGGTGGTTTTGGAATTGTTCCCGATCGTTTTGGCAGTGGAATTGTGGGGAGTAGACTTGGCAAACAAGAAGGTTCGTTTTTATTGTGACAACATGGGGGTAGTTCAAGCGGTTAACAAGTTTTCTGTGTCTTCTGTGCCGGCAGTTAGATTAATGAGGCAGTTAGTGCTTCGCTGTATGCAGCATAAAATCTTTGTTTTTGCGCGTCATATTCCAGGAGTGCATAATGTTATTGCTGACGCTTTGTCTTGTTTGCAGTGGGAAAGGTTTCGCGTGTTGGCGCCAGAGGCGGAGCAATGCGGTTGTCCGTGCCCAGACCGGTTATGGGACATTGCGTTGGGATTTTGAATGGTTTGATTCGGCGGTCGGTGAGTGAGCGCACATGGGGGGCGTATTCGCCAGTTTGGGCAGCATGGGCAGGTATGTGTGATCGGCTGGAGTTTGGAGGCACGGTAAGTGAAGCTGTACAGGTATTGTTGTATTGGTTGGTACAGGAATTTTCTAGGGGTGTGTCGGTGTCGGCCATTAACAGATTGCTGGCGGGCATGGCGTTTTGGTTTAAGGGGCAGGGTTGGCGAGATCTGACTAAGGATTTTATAGTACGACAGGCTGTGATAAGGGCCTGGGGGTGAGGGTTTTCAAGTTGGGGGGTGGTTCTGAGGTTTGCCCGGTTCGGGCGGTGGAGGATTTGTTGGCAGTAAGGGGAAATACAAGGGGCCCTTTTTTGATGCATGCGGATGGGTCTTTCCTGTCTAGATTTCAATTCACGGCAGTTTTTAAGAAATGCTTGTTTGAGTTGGGCAGGGATGGGGAAGTTTTCTCTTCTCATTCCTTTCGGATCGGGGCTGCTACAGAGGCAGCTCGGTGGGGGTTAAATGAGGCTGTAATTAAACGCATAGGTCGGTGGGAATCAAATAGGTTCAGGTTATATGTTAGGCCACATTTGTTGTGAGGTTCTGGGGGGTGTAGATGGGGCTGGTAAAGGGTATGGGTATGTGGGGTGTGGTGAATTGGGGGGTTTGGGGGTAATTTTGGTGATTTATTTGTTTGTTTTATAGGTCTTCAGCTGTGCGTGGTCTGGATCGTGGGGCACTCCTACGTCTAGTGGGGTGCAAAGAGGGCTGATGTCAGGCCTGAGGGACGGCAGTTGGGTTTTCCCAGGAGTGAGGTGTCTATTCACTGGATAGGAGTGCGTGGCA
>NC_092860.1:95555702-95599083 GCF_032062135.1 Pyxicephalus adspersus
GGCCGGCAACTTAGTGGTTTTGGGTGATAGATTGGTTAGTTAAGGGTTAATGTTAACAGTGTTGAGTATATTTATGTTAATGCTCATTTAAATGTTATTGGAATGTTATTTAAATTTATTTAAAGTACTTATTGGTTGTTTGTTATCTTAAATTATTTACATAAAGTTAATTGTGATGTTGTTAAATGGTTAATTTGTTAATAAACGGCTGCTTGCCAGCCAATTTAAATGCATACAGGTGTGGAGTTTTCATTGGAAAGGGGAAGAGTGGGGCTGGCGAGGAAAAGGTAAGAGTGGGTATTAAGCGTATTGGGGGAAAGCTGAAGGGCAGGATACGGGCTCCCCTAGTCAAGACTTAGTATGTGCATTCTGTTTTGTAAGTAATGTGTTAGCATCATCTGTGGCTGTTACCTAAGGAGGTCTGCATGCAAATTGTTTTCAGTAAACCTTGTATGCTTCTTCTGCCAGAAAACTCTTTCCTCCTCTTTTGCGTACAGTGCAATGTACATCCTAGGTGTCTATATTTAACAAGTAGAACAGCAAAAGAGTCCTACACGCTGTACATCATCTGTATACTTATATTTAAGTTCCACATGTCTACTTTCGTAAAAAGAAATATAACCACAGCTATATTTCAGGATAATTAACTTGCTAAAAATTCCAGTTTAAAAGCCAGTGTATATAATAAAAATGATACAGCAATACTCATTTTTAATTTACATGTGTTAATATAGAGAACTGAGCTGTAAAGTAGTCACTTAGCCATTTCAGTAGATATGATTAGAGGCTTAGAGGTTTCATTCAAAGATTAAAAGTTAACAGAAAACCTAACATATGTTTGATGAGCATGCACATTTACAGGGATGTTAAAATATTTCTACCATATGTTTTCAATAATGTGGAAAGTATAGAACCTTTTAAAGGATTTTTTGCTGTCTATTGGAAATTTACCTTCTGTATTAATATTGGTCACCCACATGTGAAAAATCTTCCAATAGATACACATTATACAGTCAAAGATAACAGGATTTCTGCTCTCAGTTATTGTATATGAAGGACAGTAAATGACAGTGAATCTCCCAAACAGTGAGATTGGCATTTTATTTTCACCTTTACAGCAGACTATGTCAACCAATCTCACACCTGCGCAGTGCGAGGTCAGGTGATGTAGAAGGCTGGAGATGGCAGCACCCCCTGATCGAGGACTTCTCTAAGGGGATCAAGGGATCTGTGCAATTAAAGGTAAGAAAACAAGTCTGAAAAAAATCCACATCATTTCTAATAATCTGCAATATATAACCATAGTTCTTTTTTTGTGTATAATATTGCGTTGGACTTTTGATTTGGATTTTTCAAGGTCTGCTTGTTAAGAAGAACTGCCCACACATGCAAACTGTACCATCTACTCATTGTAGACATAATTTTTTAGAAATCTAAAGGTGTGTTGGGTCACATAAGATATCATGCACTGGTAAAATTTGGATGAGGTTTTATTCTTTTATGGAAATACAGATCAGCAGTGACAACTCTTTTTTGTCAAGATGTGCAATAGAATAAATAAAGTCCTAGTAAAAGTACACTAAACTCACCTTATGTAGATGGAGCAAACATACCAGTAGGAGACTGAGGAACAACCTTATACACACATACCTAATGAACTTTGAAGGTATGAATATCCAGAATTGTTTAGTACCTGCATGCATTAGCAGTATGAGGCAATGCATCTAATAAAGGTGTGTGGCACTGTAAATATTATTGAGACATGAGGGACTCTATCGTATAAATGGGAAGGTATGTATTAGAGTATCATTAGGCACTGAGTGTAAAATAGAGACATCAGGCAATTTGTTGTGCTTGTATATAAACTATATAACAGGGAGTTATGAGATTCTGTGTGTGGCATGATGTACTGCACATAGAAGAGAAAGACACATTGGGCTCTTGGTATAAAACAGAGATCAGCAAAATTTTATGGCCACTAGGCCATTTATGGGGTGGGCGGGAGCACACTAGGCCGGACCTTGCCCTAATGGATCCACCCACCACCAGGGAACTCCTCCTAAAGTGAAATCGCTCTCCTCTGTATGCATTGCGGAGGAGAGGGATTTACCTTCAGGGAGCTTTCCCTATTTACCGCGGGGGCGTAGGTATCAACGCCGGCCACGGTAAATAGGGGAGCAACTGCAAGATGGTGGCACGGGAGCTCCGGGGGCTCCAGCTCCGATAGTTCCTAACGCCCCCTGGCTGCTCCGGGTTGCCGGCCGGCATTAGGCCAGATCGGCCAGGGGTCGTTAGGCCGGGACAAACTACTGGCTAGGCCGTATCTGGCCTAAAGGCCGGAGTTTGCCAACCCCTGGTATAGAAGAAATATTTGTGTCACTGAGTAAAGCAAAAAAACTATGGTTATACAAATATTTGAGAAGTTTTAGACTCTGAGACTGATTTATTAAAGCTCTCCTAATTAACTAATAACTAATAATAAATTATTTAAAAGAAATCTATTTTAAATTTGCTGGACAACCCAGGTTCACCTATGATTATCTTCTCCAGGTGTGGAGATCCTTAATGAATCAAGCCCACTATGCTTAATAGAGAGATATAAGGCATTGGGCCTGATTTATTAAAACTCGTCAACACTGGTTAAGATAGACTATCATGGATGGACTTGTGTGATCCAGCAAACCTGGAATTAATTTGGTCCAGGATTAAAAATATGTGCCAACTAATAGCAAAATAATTTTTTAAGAAATATATTCTAGGCTTGCGGTACCACCCAAATTCTTCCGTATTAGTATAGTCTTGGATTTTCATAATAAATCAAGCCAATCGTCTATTACATTGGGAAGTGAAGCACTGTGTAGGAAAAGTGTGAGATACTAAGTGTATTAGAGGGGTCAGAGGTGCTATGTATGAAAGAGAAACATGACAACAGAGGGGCCTTGGACACTGTACGTAAAAGAAAGGTATGAAATACATGAGACACAGCATGTGAGATCCTGAGAGTTCCAAGACATGAAACACAGAGACATTAGGTAATTCCTGCAAAAGGGAGGTGTAGGGCAATGTGTGCTTCACAGAGATAACATGCACTATATTAGGTTGAGAGAACTGAGGTGCTGTGTGTAATACAGAGGCAGAAGTCACTGCATGCAATAGTGAAGTATGAGACACTTCGTGTGACACAAAGGTCTAAGGTCCTTCATACACCACAGACTGTATGTCACACAGAGACAAGAATCCCTGCATAAAAAGCAGATTTGTGAGGCATCGGGTGCTGACTACTTATGTGCCTAAAAGTTGTAAGGCACCACTAGCAATAGAGTGACATTAGACATTGTTACGGAGAAGCATTGCATACAACAGAGAGGTAAAAAAAAAGTTTTTTAAACTAAGGCTGACCATGATTTGACCTACACATAGCTCATTCAGTTTAGTTCTGACAGAGCAAAACAATTACATTTTGTGCCCAAAATGTGTTTTATAAAGCAGGTCTCCTTTATTGCCCTAGTTCACCATTGACCAGCTGAGGAGGAACTGGGAACCCAAACAAACATCTTTGTTGCTGGCATCCTAGCAGCCATCCAATGTGACACCTTTATCACAATATATGTCCTACTAGGATGGTATAAATTACACAGGTGTGCTCCAGCTGCTATTTGAATGTTGTGTCTTGGTACTTGTAGTCAGGTCAGTGCTGCTGAAAGACACGGGGATGTTATGGCACCAATACTGTGTTTTTATTCTAATATTATGGGGACTAGACATTGTGTTGGGACTGGGTGGTGGAAGAATCTGTATTCAGATTGTAGTTTGTAGTTTACTGCAGGCAGGTTTTGGACTTTTTGTGACTATTGCAAACTTTAAAAAAGTAGCTACTGTGGAATTGGGTCACAGGTTTTAATACAGCAATTTCTGTCACCACTAAGACCTATATTTGTGGTCATATCTGCAGTAACAATTTAAAGCAGTTCTTCATTTCTGTCACCATAGTGAACATACAGCCCCAAAAAAGTACATGCTCTTACTTGCATTAACAAATGCTCTTACTTGCATTATTAAATGCTGCTTTGCATTATTAAGTGCTGGTTTCCAAATTGAAAGTTTTGTTAGTGAATCAGTTAATGCCTTCTAACAAGCAATTACTGTAACTGTTGTGAATTCTTACCCTCCCCTAAAAAAAAAAAAAAAAAAAAAAAAAAAAGATACATATGTGCTCATAACTTTTCAGTAATACAGTTTGAATAGTTTTACATGGGAATTATTATTGCTCGTTCCGACATATTTTAAATATCAATTTTTGTCACTGTTGTGAATTGTCCCACAACATATGTAGGTATGTGTATGCACTTTTTGTTGTTGTTGTTGTTAAAACACAGCTTGTACATTTATAACCAGGGACTTATATTGCTATATTGCTAAACTACTGCTGAACTTACAACCTCAAAAATCTTTTAGAAAGATTTAGAACTTTTTAGATTTAGCATGCATCTAAAAGTTTTTGGATGTATGCTAATATTTGCAGACATATAACTAGAACATTTCTAAATAGGCATTTTTATTGATTGACATCAATGCCACCATGTTTTGTCACCAATGTGAATTGCCACCCCAAAAATGTGTGTGCATGCTTATATTTGTATTTATACTGTTTATACAGTTCCAATAGATGACAGTTTTTTTATTGTGTTGCCTGTTGTTGCAACCACAGTGTGACTATCATGAAATAATAAAAAAAAATTTAATATTTATTTTTTATAATTTATGACATATTCAACAAATAATAGCAAAACAGGTAGAATGCAAGGAAGGGGCAGTGACACTATATGTAGGGGTTGTAGGGGATGGGTGGATTTGGCTCCCTAATCATGCCTGCCATAACGTATATGTGGTTCTGTCAGTCCACAGCACATTGAGGATGTCATTAGGTTGATGTTCCAGCACAAGTCATCTCAAACCACTTCATCCTTTAGTTTCCTATAGGCACAGATGCAACAATTTCCAATAAACCATTACTTTTTATTTCCTCCCATACCTGGGGAAGTGGGGAGTTTACACCAATTAGCATATACAGTATATACTAAATTAGGAGCATGCACTGTCCCTGATGGTGCTGCTTCTTCCATTATTCACGTTACTAAAATAATGATGCTTGCCCCCCCCCCCCAAAAAAAAAAAAAATAGGGTATACAAGATGACATACTTTAAAGCACAATATGGATTGCAAGCATAAAGTGTTTCTTTGTCTTATTTATGACCCTTAATGTTTCAATAACACTGTGAGCAGAGGTTTAACACTTTCTTTCTATCAGTATTCTCTTATGCTAAAATTTACTCTTTACTGAACTTTCATCCAGAGAAATATTTAATACCATTTGGTTACTCGTATTATGTTCAAACAGAAGAAACAGTCACTGTCTTCAGGTCAGGCGAATTCAAGCTTGACTGCTGTGTGTGTTGACCTTTTAGAAATGATTAATACATAATTTCCAAACAAACAAAACAGAAAACCGAATGTACAGAACATTAACTAAAGTTTATCTGTCTCTAAATGATAGTACTTATCCAACAGAAAAGGCTTTACTGGAAGTGACCACCCCTGGCATTTTACCAAGCCAAAAACCCTATTCACTTCCACCATGACTACTTATAGTACCACTTACAGTAATAAAGAAAAAGAAAGTAAACCCAGTTCCAGTTCTAAGGTTTTGCGTTTTAGAAGACAATAAAAATTTTAGATGAAAAATTAAGTAAACCATTACCAGTGCCATAGGAAATAGAGTGAAAGTGGAAGCCTGATGCAATGAAGTCCAGCCTGGTCTCGTCTATCCAAAGGACATTATTCCAGAGTTCTTGTGGCTTGTTTGGATGCAAGTTTGCTAACCTAAGCCATGCTACCATGTTCTATTTAGAGAGAAGAGGCTTTATCCTGGCAACCGTTCAAAACAAGCCATATTTGTTCAGTCTTCCTCTAATTGACTATTGTAAACATATTGCTGTAGCATTCTTCAAGCTGGGTAAGGGTTGTAGGTAATGGTGAAAAAATATGAAAAGAGAGTTGTTTGGCCTGTTTAAAGTTTTTACTTTCTTTAGATGTATGCAAAGTTTTGTGGTCAGTGAACACCATATTAGGGTCTAACCCCCCCCCACCAAATCACTGCCATCATTCCTCAAAAGCTAAACTGAATCTCTTGGAGTTTTTGTAGCTTATATTGTAGTTCTTCGCACAAGTGTAACTTGTATTGGGAGAAGACTGCCCTCACAACAAACTTAGAAGCATCTACCTGGATAAAGTAAGGTGCTGGACATTGAATTGGATTAGTATAGGAGCAGAGCAATACCCATCCTCAGGTTTGAAAGGCCTGGACAGTCTGGGGGGCCATTGACCCTTTTTGTCAAACCAATGGAAGCTAAGGCTATTAAGGAAATGTTCTTTATGAATCCCCAATAAAAGTAGCCAAATTCAATGAAACTCTGTAGAGCCTTTAGGTTGGAGGTTAGGTGCAGTCTCAGACAAATGTGGTTTGGCCGTGTCTATAGTAAACCCTTTCTGCAACATTAGGTACCCCAGGATAGAGAATCATTCTACTGTGAAAATGCACTAATGCATTCTCTAATTTGGCATAGGGGAGTTTTTTTTTAGTTTTTGTAACACAAACATACCATGTTACAGTGGTCTTGCAGTAAAGAGAAGAAAATCATGAAGTCTAAATTGACCATGAACTTTCCCAGAAATTCCCTTGAAACAATTTACAAAGTCTTGGAAGATTGCAGGTGCATTCCATAGCATCACTTCTTGGTATTAAAAAAGGTCTTTCATCCCCTTGTCTAATTCTAATCATTTTGGTGGTCCTTTTGAGTGAATTTACCTTGGTGAATATCTTGGCCTCCACAATCTGAACAAAGACATGTTCAGTAAGTAGAAGAGGTTATTTTGACACTGGGTTTGACAGTGATTTTGCCTTGCTCTCTAACAGGAGTTTACAGATTCCAATAGTTTTGCCTACACAGATGTTGTGGAATAAATTAAGGCCAAAAACCTGTCGATAGGTAGCTTCTACCTTTTTTCCTACTTCATGGGCTTTAGATAACACTGCATTGCAAAAAGAATGCAGTTTGTTGAGTTAGATCTTACACTTGTTTTTTACACATTTTTGGGGTGGTGAATCCAGAAATGGCCACAGTTTTTTTGCTATCATATCCAGGTATTACAATACAATTTTCCCTCTATTTTTGTCAAAACACATACAAATTGTACATACAGGTTGACTATTAAAAATCCTGCAACCTCAGGACCTGAGGAGTGCTATACTTACCTCCACACACAGAGCAGCCTTCCTCTCGCAGCACCGCGGACATCTGGCACAGTTCCAGGGAGCAGGCAGCAGGGATGTCTCAACGTGTATTTAGTTTAGCAAGCAAGTGTTTCTGCAGAACAGCGCCAAAACATTAGTGGCCAAACACAGTACTGCAGTCCCTGTATTGAATATGCGATCTGAAATTCATGCTGGGAAACTGAAGTAAACGGATTATCGATGGACGGATTTTCAATTGTCAACCTATACAATTAAAAAATAATGCAATATTAACTTGAATGTACTGTTTATTTAAATTTATTTTGTTCATACAAAGGAGTTTTTGTTACTCTTTGACTTTTTTCACAGTAAAACATTTGAAAATTAATTGAGTAAGCGGTTAAGATAAAAATTTACGCTTATAGCTTTTTCTGGAATGTTCAGTGTTAGGAAAATCCCACCATATGCACTAACAATTGTCAGCCATCATATGAACATCCCATCTACCCAGATACTGTCCTTCCATGACCTTCAAATCTTTGTGGAATCGTTCACCTTGCTCATCACTGACTGAACCAAGGTTTTCTGGGAAGTTGAAAAGATGGTTATGCAGAAAAAGCACCTTGGTGCTCATATTGCAACCAAGCATTTTGTAGCTCTACAAAAGTTTCTGGACAATTTCTGTGTAATTATTTGCTTGTGTGTTTCCAAGAAAGTCTTTGACAATGGCTTTGAATGATAACCAAGTATTCTTTTCGACTTCTGACATTGTCCTGATAAAATGTTCATCTTTGATGAGCTGCCGAATCTGTGGACCATCAACACACGGGCCTTTATTTTTTCAATTTACAGGCTAGGAAATGCCAAAATGAGGTACTTGAAACAGTCTCCTTCAGTTGGCAAAGCTTTAACGAACTGCTTGATCAGACCCAGTTTCATGTGCAGAGGTGGGAATATAATATTCTTTCTATCAACAAGTGGCCCATATAGAATGTTTGAATTACCTGGTTTTAGGGCAGATCTTGTAGACCAAGAGGGAAGCATACCATTTTGGGTCATGACCCAATTGTGTTGGTGATTTTGCAACAACTCAATGACTCTCTTTATGTCTGCATATTTTTCACAAAGAGAAACTGAATGGCCTATTGGGAGTGACCCAAATATATTGTCATTGTGAAGGAGGACACACTTTAAGCTCTGCTTTGAGCTAATGATGCATAGTCGCCATTCAGTTGAGTAATAGATTGGAATTTCCAATTCCTCCATTAAATCAGGTGTGTTATGGCAATACACAAAGCCACTGCAAGTTCTAAAGTACTGCAGAAATGCAATTTCTCTGGTTCGAAAGTACAATACCTTTGTTCCTTTTTCAAGTAAGTTTTTCCCATGCAGTCTTGATACCAGGAGTTCTGAAGCCTTCTTCGATAGTCCCAAATCACGTTCCAAATCACTCAACTCATGCTGATCAAATCCCTTATGAACAGAGTCCTCTTCAAATTCAAATTCTTCATCAATGTTGTCACCATGTTCATCACCATAATCATGTTCTTCAAGAGAGGGTAGTGTAACGAAAACCGGCACTGGGATTTCACCTGAATGAGCCACTGGGTGTATAGCCGATGGTAGACTAGGATACTCTAGGTTACATTTATATTTATTGTTACATTCTGAAGTTTTCACTATACAAAAGTAACAGTCACTAAAATGATCTCCTGGCTTTCGCCAAACCATAGGTATACCAAATGGCAACTTATTTTGTGTTCCCTTTGTCCACATCCGTAAACCCTCGATACACACTGTTTGCACACCTTATGAGGGGCCCAAGACCTATCTTGATCACAATCATTACCATTGAAATATGCCAAATAGGCTTGCTCTAGAAATGTGCTGATGTTGGTCCTTTGACTGGGAATGGTGAAACAGCCACAGATATAACAAAATGAATCAGGGTTGTTTAGGCACTTACAAGGAGAAACAGCAGAGCAAGACATGATCTGAAAGAAAGGAAATACATGTGTAAATAGAAAAATAAGTTTTGCTTATTCACTACGTAGAGCAGTGCACAACCTCTGACTACGCGTAAATGAATAGCCTATACAAATCCATGTTACAGTAATCGCATTAATATAAGTGGTAGAGAAAGAATCTGACGTGATAGAAGAAAACTAACTGCACTTTCAGTATCAGCATACCTATTTTAGTGTAAATAAACTTAAAAATTGAAATCAACAAAAATTTGTTCAAAATTGTTCCCCAGTGTAAGGACTAACCCTAGTATATGTCCAATGGAATTGGTGAGTGAAAAGTGAGGTCCATGAAATTTCCTGTGGCCCCATCAACTAAAAAAGGCAGTGGACTGTATCTAAGGCAGTGGTTAACTAAAAGTTAAAACTAAAGTTTCTGAGAGCCTTCTGAGGAACTGTTTTCACTAGCTGCCTGTCCTTGCCACAGTGCATACAGTCTCTAAAGGCAACTACACCACCTCTCAGCTTCAAACAGAGAGGAACCCAACTGTGTGGACTCCATAGCTGGAGAGGAAGGGTGATAGAGTGGACTAGGACTAGAACATGAAAAAAGAAGCAGATACTTAAGGGGCAGGAGTTCTCTGACATCATTCTCTGAATGAAAATTCTTCATTCTTGATGGAGTTGCAAAGCCCCAGCCTGAACCGATTTCTAAATATTAGATTGTTCCACTGGCACACCCACACCAAGCAATGTAATTCCCTCAAGTACTCTTCTGCCCTCCTACAACCAGGTTGTTGAACTTGACCTCAGCATTAGAAGCGAGGTTTGCATCTGCAAAAATTATCTCCATTGCCAGGGCGGGTAGAAATTTAAGGTCAAAGTCAAATCATAGTGTAGGAACAGATTAAAGGACAGTTCCAAAGTGCATACCCAGCCTTCAGCTGGTTGACGGAAGGTTAGGGATGGAGCCAAAGGACATACAAATGTATTAGGCAGCCAAGCAGGGAATCCAGGGATTAAGAGCATGCAGGATCAAGGAGGTAGACAAATGTCGGTCAGAGAAAAACAAGATCAGTAACAAGCTAGCGGTACCAAAATCTCCAACTTAGTAAGAACAATAATGCTATCATGGAACAGGAAGTGAGATTTATAAACAGCCAATGTTTGGCCTCTGGTCAAATCAGAGGTCAGAGGGAAGGTTTAGTGCCAGAGCTAAAATTGGCATAAAGGCCACAGGGTCAGAAACATGCAAATCTTCCAGCATGCACTAGCCTCTGCCCTGTCTGGTGGGCAGCACAACACCACCAGAGGTTATATGGTGTTTGCACCCATGCAGAACTGCAAAAAGCCAATGGACTTTTTAGAGAATTTATTAAATATATCTCCCCTATCAAATCTTACACTCAAACAGTACAAAGCCTAAAAAAGTATACCTTTTTTCTAGGTCACTTTTTAGAAATTGTCTTTATCTGTTTTATTAGTAAGCAATGGAAAGCAACCAAGAACCAATAAAGATCTCAAACTAAGCTTCATACTATAAAAGGAATACTACTAGCCTTAAAATCTGGGGAAATTGCACAATCCTGCCAAGTTGGACATTTGGCAATAATAATAATTAGAGTGTTGCTGATATGATGGCAAGAATCATAAAACATATTTTGTTTCTTACCAGTGGGAAATCAACTAACTGTATAAAGAATTCACTAAAAATGTTTTTAAATGTAATAATGCATTTTCAGTAATATTACAGACCATATGCACCATCATTTATTTGTTGTTCGTAGCTAACCTAAGGAAATGCCTGTTTAAATCCTAAAATGAACATTACAGATGTGCCTAACAAGGTTATTGTAAATGTCTATGTGTGTGTGTTGTAAAATCTTGAAGGTCATTTAAACATAGTAAAGAATAAGAATTATCAATATACTTATATATTAGATCTGGCTATGGATGGTAGCTGTTGCTTCTAATGATGAGGCAGCACAATAACACATAGTCTGACTATGTCAGAATACCTATTGGCAAATGCAGTAACAAAAGTGGTGAGGGATAGAGGAGGGTAGGTGGTGAGCTGGAACCTGGTAGTCATTTACACAGAGATTTTACAGTACTTTCTGCAGCTGAAAAAACAAGCAGAAGATCTCATTTTTATATGCTTAGAGCTAATTAATGGTGTGTATTTTGTAAGGTAAAAATTCTATTGATTGATTTTTTTTTAAGTGCAACACCCTTTTGGCAGCACCGCCTCCTAATCCAAATGAATGGGAGTGTTCCGGGACACCTACGCCAAGCACCCCGGGAGGCTCTTGGTTGCTGCTTTAGCGCATGGCCGAGCATTTTGGCCATGCGCAGAAAGAGCCATTTCATGTAAATAGAACCATTTGCCAATCTCACGCATGCGCAGTGAGATCTGCAAACTGTTTTTTCATCCTTCGTCATCTCGATCTTGCACCTGGGTGGGGTGATGTAGGATTAAGAACCTGGAAGAAGGGGAGAAGATGGCACCGCCCGGAACACCGGCTCTGAGATGAATGCCGGGATGACGCGGGACCTGATGCAAGACGCCCCTGGATGCAATCGGACTGCCCTGTGGGATTGAGGGTGTGTTTTTTTTTTTTTTTTTCAGTTTAATTCCTTAAGAAGCAGGGGGCAATGGTAAAGTGGGGTTGCAGGATGATGGGAGCTAAAAGATGGTTGGTTGCAGTGAGTCAAGAGTTGGGTGACAAGAATTAATTTTTAGTGAAAGGTGGTTTTTTGACACAGGGGGAGAGCATTGTGGGTGGAAGTAGGTCATAGGAAATACAGTATCAGGGCAATATTGAAATGTCTCAGGGTGAGGGGATCACCCCTGATTTTGCTTTCCCTGTCTTTTCACCTGCCAGAACTTTCCTTTACCTGCACCTTTGCCAGTGCCCTCCCTGGGTTCCCTTAGCACATTTATTCTCAACTGCCAGCACTCTGAATAGTGCTTTCTCTCATCCAGCACCCATGCCCCAGATTACCCCTCACGTTGATTTACCTGTAAAAAATATTGGATTGGATGTTTACTGTCTCCTCCTAAAATTAGGTCTTTATCAAACATAGAAACAAGACACAAAACTATTACTGGTTCACGAAAAAAATACTTTTAGCATCAAAATGTTTTTAAAAAATGATTGATTTTTATGAGGATAAAATAGAAACCATGGAATCAGAACCAGAACTGCTTGAAGCTGCTTCCAAACATCATGGCTTTATAAGGCATAGAAATCAGACACACAACCTACTGCTGGTTCAGGCACACTAATTAGTACATTAGTTTTTAAGATCAAAATTTCCAATAAAAGACACAAACTGGCCATACTCAAAACTTTTCTTTCAAGGTTTTGTACAGAAAACAAATCATTTGTACAGAAAAGAAACACTTATAAAACACATTTGTGGGGCCTTTATTTTAAGGCCAAACCTTTACAGTGTTTTGCCATTTTATTTCACCCACATTTCAGCCTGCTCCCATCACCTTTTCAGCCTGAAACTTCTTATTCTGATATTGTTTAATCCCAAATGCTTCCCGGAATCACCTCTCATATTTACCTCTTGACAATAATGCTACTAAATGCTCCCAACTTTCACTGCACCAACCTTTTATCCAACTCCCCTCTCATACCATACTTTCTGTATAATACTGTTTCTCACTCAGCCATCCCCCACCTATCTTCCTCTTGCCAGCAAGAGTTCACCTCTTACATACTCACGTTTACCTTCACCTCTTGGATATATATTGCTCTTTCATCCAGCTCCTTTTTCCCACTTGCTCTGATACTATTTTCCCTAACCCTACCATTTCATCTCAACAACTCTGCCTTACATTCCCTATGCTAGAATTCTCCAATGTTTCACCCAGCTTAGTCTAAATCCCAATTTTCTTGCTGACCATAATTTAAAAGCCTTAGAGTAAATTTTGACTTTCAAACAAATCTTTAAATCTGCATAAATGCGTGGGGACTGTGAACCTTGATCAGATCTAGCCTAGCCTAGCCTCCATCTCATGATAGCATCAGATTCATCCCTCATCCCCAATGCCTATAAATGAGCAAAATGTAGTTTGGATACTAGAAATACTTGAGACATAGCATGCCTCAGTGGCACTGAGCATTCATTTCTTCCACAGTGGGTGCATGGATAATTTTGCTGCATGTTTTTGTTGAAATTCACTGTGCTATAGCATCCCTTGATGTTATTAGACCGGCATTCTTCTGTTTCATCATATGAGAACAACTGTACGTGATTATCCATACTTCTACTTCCAGCTGTAATCGGGTATGTGAAATGTGTGTGTTATATAGATGAAGAATTAAAACAAATGTTTTTACTATAACTGCAAGCAGCCCCATACAGCTGAAAAGTTTGCAATAACCTGCTAACACAGTCATGGTAAAATTCATTGACCTTCAAGTCAATTTAAAAGTTTTCATAGGAAAGTTCTTGATATGTCAATAAACAAAAGCAGTGTATTTATCTATACCTTTTATCAATCAAACAAATAGTCTACCAGGCCAGTGACTTTACCTAGGCTAAAAAGAAGGTAACTAGTCTGCTTCAGGCTGGCATAGCCATATGCATAGTCTCCTCTCCTATAGTAAGCAGACTGCAATATTTTACCATTGTAGTAAGTTACAGCAAGGTGAGCAGTTTAATTTGCATCAGACATCTGTGAACACAATCAAGACCTCCGCAAACACCAGGATTTATATGTTTGTGACATCTCTGAGTTATCCAGGAAATAAACACTAACACTGGATGATGCCCAAACACTTATGGTTCTATCTGTCTGAATAGGATATCAAAGGAAGCTGTTTTCATGGGGAAGTACTGTAATCTTCAAGAGAGATAACACATAATCTGCAAGTGTTTCACTTAAACATAATCTACCCTGCATGCATCTAACATGGAAAATCATATGCTAAGACAACTTTAAAAATCTATTAAGGACGTTGAGACTGACACTACAGATCTCTTCTTGAGTCATTCTTGTTTTCAGTGTAGTCCAAACACCTTTAATCCTTTTTATACCTTCTCAGAGTGATCCCAGTGTTCTGCCATATTTTTGTCTTCATTGGTTGACATAAAAATAACACACACGTCTCACACTCCTGATCCCATTCTTCAGTATGAAATCACTTGACAAATGACTTTAATTTAAACCTATGATTTGCCTGTGCACTGCCACCTTGTTCACCTGCACATAAAAAAAGAAGCATGTGACAGGTACTGATTCGTATGAATGGCCTAAAACTCCCCATGGTAAGTTTGCCATTGGGTGCCATGAATCCCTAACATCTGCAGCACTCAAATTCTGATTTTTGGAAAAAGATCATTCAAAGCTGAGCTTTTTAGGTGATGATTCACATTGTGTTGTGGTATTATTTGAGGGTGTACCAACACCTAACACCATACTGAATCAAAGATGATGCATTACCCAGGTTTTATGCACTCCAGGGGCCTTCAGCAGTAAACAATTTTTGAACAAACCTTGCTGTTTGGTACCTAGTTTCTATTATTTCTATAATAATTTCTACCTTCTTTTATGAAGTCCATGGTATGGTGTTGTATTATCGACTTTATTATAAAGCACAAATACTACTATAGGGGTGGAATTTTTAAATTTCCTGTAGTATTCCTGTAGTGATGGTAGTAGTATCTGTATTATTTTACAAATTTACCACAAGCTGTTTTTAAATAAATGTGTTGTATTTCCTAATTATTAAACTATTAATGTAATAAATGCTTATTGCACAATTGTGTTGCTTTTGCCAAATTCAGAGAGCCTTCTCCTCTTCTAAAAGAAGAAGCAGCCTGAGTGGGTTGGTGTTAATAGTTTGAGAAAGAACACTAATGCCTGGAGCTGGAGGATGGAGCTGTCTTTATGACGATGTAGTGGGCTGATCCTTGGAGTTCTCTACATCTCTTCCATCCTCAATACCCTCATTTCAATGTGCATGAAGTATCAGAGTGGGGCTGTGCAGGCTCAGGGCTGGTTGTTGTCTAAACAAATACAACAGTCAGCTTTAACGTAGGAAAACTTTTCTTCTCCACCAACAAAGGAATAAATAGCAGCCAAGGAAAATGGGCACCGGGGATTATATCTGTGTTACAATGAGTGGAGGAGCACCCTGGGGCTTCAGGCTGCAAGGTGGAAAAGAGTTCCATGAAATGCTGCATGTGTCCAAGGTAAGAAGACACCTCTCTTTATTAGTTTTGCAATTTGAAGAATACACAGCATTATTATCACAAAAACATAATATTTTTAATCTTTATTTTTCAGTATAGGTAGAGTATACATTAAGCTAAACTGTGTTTCCTGATGAGAGAAGTTTATCACAGATTTAGATCAGAGATTGTGTTTATTTTAACTGCAAGGAACTCTTTGATCATCTCTGAGCTCTGGGAATTCTTAATGTCAGAAAATATGTACTGACTCCTCATACACAACATGTTTGTTAATAGAGCACAGATAATGTCTACTAACTTCATGCACAAAGACACAGTGCATTAAAAAAGATTTTAAATAGGTTACAGCTATATACACAGCCCAGGGGTGCTGTTACTGTAACTAACAAATGTGGTAATGTTTACATGGAGACAATGTTTAATGTCATTTTAATGGCATGCAAGCCCAACTTCTAAACAAGATTCACACGACAACACATGACAACAGCAGGGTAATACATCAAGTTTTAATCAAATCATTTTACTTACTCGTTATGAACATATGCAGACAGCTAAGGTATACAGACTTGTGCAAGGTTTAGGGCAATTTGTAGTAAATATGGCTTGCAGGAGATACTGTTTTTAAAAAGAAAAAGAAAAGAAGATTCGAGCTTTTAGCTGGTAAATCCAAAGTCTCATGTATGCATAACTCTGAACAGTCAGTTACAGGAATTAATTCTTCATTGGCTGCTATGATAGGGGGTTTTGGGGAGGTGTGTCTTCTGCCTAATTGTTTTTGCCCCTAAAAGATTTCTTTGTTGCCAGCTCACAAGCTTAGGTTGGATGTTTTGTATGCAATTTAATAAAATGAAGGAATTATAAAATTAGTTTATATACATCAAAATACAGATATCTACCAGCATGCTAATACAGCAAACTTTTTAGGAATAGACTCCTGTGCATCTTATATTCAAAATAGATAAATCCTGCCACCTAGTGGATTGATTTGAACAATATATATATAATTTGGAATGTTGAAATGTTAGAAGAAAAACTTTCTAAATAAATATTTATGTTGAATCAAATAAATGAAAATAATTGCCTATTATACTGCCAATTTATCCGAGGCCAAGATGTAATATAACTGGCCGCATTGTTTCAGAAATGTACTACATGAAATAGATCGGAGTCTACAGGCTTTATTACAAATGTACGGTACATGCTGAGCAATAATTCAAGCAGTACGATTATCTCTTACAATGTATGTTATTGCCACAATAAAGGGTAAACAGCAGTATTTCATATTATATAAGGGGATGTAGTCACCAGGTTGCCTGTGCTAAAATTTTGTGGGGCAATCCAGTGCTCCAGAACAGCGGTCACCAACTGGTGGTCCGCAGAAAAATTACCTGGCCACAGAACCCCCCAGCTACTGTCCCCCCAGGACGTTTAGCAAGCAGGTCTGAGCCTGGGATAGGAGCGTGAGTGGGTTCTGGCCTCATCACGTCATTTTGGGGGATGTCAGCTCCCCGCAGTTGCGCAGGATTCAAAATTTTGAATGTAGTGGTCCGTGAGGTCCAAAAGGTTGGCGACCATTGCTCCAGAATACTGACATCTAAGCAATAATGTGAAATAATATTTCTGCAGAACAATTTGTGTGTGGGGAGGGGGGGGTGTGAACAGTTCAGTCTTTGGTAGAACAGTTGGGGGTAGATGGAACCCTAAGCAAACAGAAATGTGAAATGATGATAAAAGACATAGGCCCTGATTTATGAACACTCTCCAAGGTGGAGAGAATACACTTTCAGAAGTGAACTGGGTGATCCAGAAAACGTGGAATGGATCTTTAACCACCCTAGCGATAAACCCGACCTTGGTTTGGGTTAAAAAAAATTACAAAATTACAATTATCGATAAACCCGAACTTTTTAATGTATATTCATACAATGAGAAAAGTTCGGGTTTATCGATCACTTACCTGGTCCCGCTGCGATCATCTAGCGTCGTGTTCCAGCGTCGTCCTCCAGCGTCGATCTCCAACGTCGTCCCCCAGCGTCGGGTGCCTTCTCCGAGAAGAAGAAGCCGGCCGGCGGAGAAGAAGAAGCCGGCCGGCTTCTTCTCCGTCCATAGCGCGTGCGTGTCCCTCGGCGATGACGTCGGCGCGTGTGCGGGAAATACAAATTGAAACTCATTCAAACACATTTTGTATTGGATTGAATACAAACTCCTGTATCCAATCCAATACAAAATAATTCAAAATAAATACAAAGTATGTAATTGGTAAATTCAAACTCTCATTTTGTATTGGATTGGATACAGGAGTTTGTATTCAATCTAATACAAAATGAGAGTTTGAATTTTGTTCTCATTTTGTATTGGATTGAATACAAAGTCCTGTATCCAATCCAATACAAAATAATAGAAAATATATTTATGTGGTTTTGTCTATAGGTATGTGACAGACACTAGGGAGGTGTTTTAGAAAAATATATTACTATACAGTATACCGAATTATCCCATTTTCAGTATTTTTCATTTATTTATGTATTCTTGTTTAAGCTGATTTTTGTGTCTTTTATTTAATTTTATTAAAAGTAATTTTTTTTTTACATGGTTGTGTGTTTCAAACATTTTTTATATTCATGATATCTACTAGAACCCTGTTCGGACATATTTCTGTAAGTTACAGGTCTACAATTTTAAAAAAAAAATTTCATGAAAAACAGTGTAACGCTTTTGGAACAGAAATCTAGACATCAGTGTAACGCGGTGGTTAAAAATAATTTTCTATTTACTAGCAAATGTTTTGAATCCTGGACCAGATCCATTCCAGGTTTGCTGGATCACCCAGTTCACTTCTGAAAGTGTATTCTCTCCAGCCTTGGAGAGCTTTCATAAATCAGGGTCATATATGTTAGCTGCCAAAGGATTTGTTTTCACTTTCTATTCCAACCTTGTAATTTACACTGCAGTTTTTTCTTTGCTGTAGTTCACTGACACATAAAGATCTTGTCTCTCCCGCTACATTTGAATGGACAGTGTAGGGAAATGCAACAAACTAATTAACATATTTTATTGTCACTCTACTCTCTCCTGCTAGCAGCATATCTCTTGTTAGCTGCAACATAACTGACTGGCTCCATGTGCTGCACCCAGTTCTGCTTTACAAGGATTGCATAAGTCAATAATGTATTAATGAATTCAGAACTACATTAATGTGTGTCTCATACATTAATGTATCAAATTAAAATGAATTCCATATAATACTTAACATAGTGGGTGTGCTAGGGGCAATTGGTCTTACACATCCACTGACAGGTTATGTATGTAAAACTTGGGCTTAATAACTCCTGTGTGCGGTAGAGTTTATTTTAAAAGGCAGGGCTCCGCAATCTACTCGCGTTGCCTTTGCACTCTACCGGTAGATTGCAATCCACATATTGGGCACCCCTGCTGTACAGTTAGTGAAATATATTACAATGACTATGTATCTTACAATCAGTTCTGTCTTCTTTAGATTTGCATACTACTATATTTTATCAGTTTTACCAATCTACTTTTATTATTATTATTATTTAACTACTTGATTTATAGCCAATCATATAGGCCCTTTGCACTAACTAGTAAGCCTACAGGGCATAATACAATTACAATTAATGTGTGTGCCCAAGATTACAACTGTTTAATGACAAATGGATAAATCAGTCACCAGATTCCTAAACACAAAGGAGTGACCGCCCAGCATAAACTTTTAGCTGATCTATGAAGGCCAGAATGATGCAAACATTAGTCACTGATATGATTGTTCTTCTGGCTTTAGGATCCCATTGGCTCATATGCAGCTGCACAGGCATTTTGTCTGTCCCAGATGTGAACATCTCCATCTGTGTGCTATTAAAGTATACATCGTATTCACTATGTGCTTCAAATGTATGCGTCAGCACCTAATATCATTCAGTTAAGCCTGCTTCAGATCAGTGTTAATTAATGTGGTACATTAACACACTACAATGCACCAAAGGTCAGACTTGTATTATTCGTTCCAATGCAGCACAGCACCCTGCACTGTAGTGTGCCACCAATATCCATCACTCATATATGTGTTAAGTCAAAGTTTTATTAGTTAGTGAGGTTGAAAATAGGCCTTTGAGTTCAACCAATAGATAAACAACATGAAAGTCTGCCTATACAAAACCCTTTAGACCACAAAAAACCCTTACAAAACATAGTCCACTTTGCACCAAAACAGAAAAAAAACCTTTCTGATTCCCAAAGGTAATCTGATATTGCCTGGATCAACAAACTTATTTATTTATAACTTTTGTTACTTACTGTTTACTCTTTCTCTGGTGGTTTCCTTTCAGAAGCAAAGGAGATCAAGCATTTAGCTATCTGTCTGTAGCTTGCAGCATCCCTAGTTTCCCTTTAGCTGTGTAAGTGCCTGTCTCAGCATCTCCTGTAATCTTGCCTCGATATTGGCTACTGGTCCTTTATAGCTTCTCTGCTCCCAGGTACCAGTTACCTGCTGTAGCATGTAGCATTTAGTCCGACTAGCCCGTGCGATTATCTGTTGAATTACTTATTGCTGCCTCTGCCTATTTCTGAACCTAATTGTTTGCTGCCTAGACTGACCTTTGCTTGTAATCACAACTGCGCTTGTCTTAACTCTTGGACACAGCCTCATCTATTGGTGGCCAACATTTATGCACAAAAGATAATTTATACCACCATAACCAACTCAAAAGTGCAAAATACTTTAACCTGTAAAAAGATTGGGGGAAGGTTTAATGAGTGAGCTCATGTAATGTGTTTTTCCCTTTCAAATACATTTTCTTAAAATACACAGAGGAGTATTGTGTTTCTCCATGCCGTTAGGGTATGAGCAGCCAACAGTATTTGTGAGATGAGCTTACGTGGACCAGGTGGGACCTGAGAAATGTGTATACCTAGTAAGTGTGTTAATAAATCTAGTGGTCAAGAGAGGTGACTTACCACCAAGTAAGTCTCTGAACCTGTAGCAAGAAGCCATGTATTAGGGGGCAATACCAGAATATGTGCTCCAGTGTATGGCATGGTACAAATGGAATAGAATTTTGTAGCTGTTCTCTTTGTATCTGACAAAGATAAAAGTTTTATTGGCCGAGGTCCACAGATTCGACCATTCCTTCCAAGACAGTTCTTTATCCAGAATATACTTCCAGGTTTGCATGTATGAGCGTTTTGTGCCTGTCACAAAGCCCTCCGAGTGTAGGAGTTTGTAAATTGAGCAAACTAGGCCCTTAGGAGAATATCTCACTTTACAATCCCTAAAGAAATCCAAAATGTGCCAAGCCTTATACACAATCATAGATAGAAGGTAGGGATAGACTGAAGAAGAGAAGAACAAAGAAGGCTTTTTTTATAGGCACTCAGTTATGTATGTTTTAAAAGGTAACCATTATATTAAACAATATCAAAACATTAAAATTAAATACAATTATAAATCTTGCCTAATAGATATAAAACCACATTTGAGAGGTTGTATCTAGTTAGAAAGTCTCACTTGTTAATGAGGTTTAACAGAGAAGATAAAATGAGTTTCTACCCGACGTGTTTCGCCCACAAGGGGCTTCAACAGGGGATTTTGTAACAACACCGCAGGGAGTACAGAAAACAATATGGCAATGGAATAAACAGGATAAGTAGATATATAATGAGTATAACTATTTATACATAGAGTGTCATTTATGAAAAATTACAGTATGTGAGTCTGTCTAAGAAGTCACATTAATCATAGCTGATATTAGTAATTGTCAGTTGTTGCAACAAAAGAAAAAATTGGAACAAACTTTAACAATAGGAATTTGGTTTCTAAAAGATAAAATAAGCAGAAAAGAGAACTACATATATGTTAATGGCGATAATTGGTTATTTTGACAGTCCTAGTTCATCAAATCAAAATGTATTGGTACTTACATACACAACTTCTAAGATTTTGAAAAGATAAGTTGAAGTGGGTTAAAGTTGATGTGAGTTAAAATGCATGTTACAGCAGGAGATCTGCCAAAAAATATAATTAGCAAGACCAAAAGTATTCAGGAAAAGAACTTAAGAATGTATAATAAGAGATTGGGTAGACAGAAAGTTTACAGTTATCGAGATTATGTAGGACAGTAAAACATGTCACGGTGTTGTAAATGTTTTTGTAATATCCAAGACTAGATGGGTCTATAGGTTGGTTAGAATTAGTAAACTGTAAAACAAGGGGAGAAAATAAGTGTCAAAGGTAATTGTAACTATAGAACAGAAATGAAATTCTACATCTTCATAAAAAGAAAAAAAGAAGAGAAAATATGTAGATACTAAGGGCTTACCTACTGTTGAAAAGATAGATAGTGCCTTCAATGTATTAATGCTTATATTCACTGCAATAGTATATGTGCCAGTTAGATTGTTCTAAATTAAGAATGTACAGCATGTCAGAGATAGTCCTCTTAAAACAAGAGGAATTTTATGAATTAAAAAATAAATATAGATGGTTTCAGAAAAATGTTACTTACAACCAAATTAATTTGTACTTGGTGGAGTGCATAAAGTTAGGGGTAAAGATAGATGGATCCAAGTAAATCTCTTCTATGAAGGAGGAAAAAACAAAATAAGAACAAATCAAAAATTAAATATAAAAACAATCATGAAAGAAAAAGATAGAACATAAAAAAGAGAACTAATGAACTTACTTGAGATGTTTCTATAGAAAGGCAGCCTGGCAGCGGACACCCATACACAAAGGGGTGGTGTTGCGTGCAGGACGCTCTTATATCTAAAGATTTCAATTGCTGAGTTTGTGAGGGCGCAGTAGTTAATATGAAACCAATGGCAAAAATCCACATCTGCCCTTTCAGGGCAGGTAGTGATGTAGGATACCAATTGTTGTGATGATACGTGCGCGGTATCTACTCACTCACGCGCAGTAGTTTATGCCAGACCAATAAAATCATATCTATTTCTGCCCTGTTAGGGCAAGAAATGGTACAAAGAAAGTTTGAATGTATCGATACATCACTTCCGCCCTGAGTAGGGCGGAAGTGTTTCTTGCAAAAAGTAGCTCCTCCTCTGAGAAGGGGGAGAAGAAAAGAAAGATATGGAAAAAATGTAAAATCTCAGAGATTGTAATGCTGTGTATAAAAAGGAAGGTAAATGAGAATCATGGCTATTGCTAACAAAATACCTTTAACACCATGGTAATAATAAACAATACATGACTCAATACAATTGTGTCTATTAACACCAACACCAACAATATTTGTAACCATTGTTATTGCATCAATAAAGTGGATGTTACAAAAAAACCTACAGAGATAAAGAAATATAATGTAATGAAGGTAATTGTGTAATGTGACCTAATGTGAGGTGTAAAGTAAAAGGCAAAAGCAAATATCAGAGATATGTAGATCCAACTAATTGTGCTCATTTGATTGGGATAAGGATTCCTAAATAGGCTTCAGGAAATAATCCTTGTCAGTAAGTAGCTAAATTTGTCATAGAAATGGCTTAAATGACAACATGTCATTCAAGCCAGGAGGAGTTAAAGCATTTAAGGTAAAATATCCGGTTTGTTTCCACTTTCAATAGTTCCTTATAAAAATCACCCCCCCCTGGATTTAGGGAATACCATTTCTAGGGCTGAAAAGCATATTACTCTCGTATCGAAATTGTGCTTGGTACCCACATGATGACTTATGGGTGTAATTATCTTGCGAGTTTTTATAGAATTAAGGTGTTCATAAATGCGTTTACAACAAATTTTTGGAGTTTTCCGACATTGAACCTACCACAGGTACCTAGGATCAAATAAATTATACCTATAGTGGCACAATTATTATGATGCCTAATTTGATGCCATTGTTTGGGAGAATAAAACTCTTTATTTCGTTCAGCCACGGGCACTGTGAGTGCTGCCCATATCTCACAGTACCTGGATCATGGGTCTCGGCTTCAAAGGTGGATGAATCCGAATGATGGCTATGAACAAGGGTGTCTTTAAGGGAGGCCGCCTTTCCATATGTCATATTGGGCTGATGATTAGGAAACTTGGAAGTTTTCAGGTCACTGAGGAGTAAATGCCAGTGTTTCTTTAAAATATTCTGAATTTCCTTATGTTGATTATTGAAAGCAGTTATGACTCTTACTTTCATGTCAGTCTCTTGAGTTTTAGCATTAGTAATTAGTAAGTTATGATCACGTGAGAGGGCTTGTTGATAAGAGTTTTTAAGTAACTTTTTGCTATAGCCTCTTTGGCTTTTGGCTTTGGCTTCCAATTTAAAGTCCCTAAAATCAGTACAATTACCCCTCAGTCTCAAATATTAGGTGAGCAGCCCAGTAATATTTTTGAAGGTCACATGCCCCCAAATTACCCGAATCTTTGGGATTTCGCCAGGCAGTGTCTTTTGTATGCCCAGATGAAGTCTATCAAAATCTGTAGCTTCTGTAGGACTCCCCTGGGGACTAGTATCTATTACGTGTAATTTTATCATTGTCAGTTGCAAAATCCTTACTGTTTATCATACCGATGCAAGTAGACTAAAACCAAAACCCTCAGCCCCAGACCCGTAACCCAGCTCCCCCCCTCCCATAATAACATAATCAACCCAGGCCCACATCTCAGCCATAAGACCCCCATGCCATAATACACACACCCCCCAGGCTCACAAAACATTTTTAACAAAGCTGCTTCCAGCCATAAACCAAGGATGATCCTAGCAAGGTCCACATGACTGTAAAATGTACCTGTAAATGAGGAGAAATGGTGCCTGAGTGTGTGTGATGTAAGAAAGGTGGAACATGCACGTCAGCGTCGGAGCTCTCACGGGGCTGGCACACATGCTCTGTGTTCTTATGGGCAAACTATGTGCCATTATGTCACAGACCTTCAGGCCCTAAAAAATGGAATTTTCATATATTGCACTGAAAACGCAGATGAGGTGATGGCACAAGGGGTTGGGACCAGCCGTGAGAAAGCCGTGCAGTGCACAGGAGGGGGCCTTAGCAATTAGGGGACCTAAGGCTACCTCCTGAGCTGCCTTGAAGTGAAAGTAAACCCGAAACTGGTAAAAAAAACAAAAAACACTTACCGTATTTTTCACCATATAAGACGCTCCGGAATATAAGACGCACCCATCTTTAAAGGATGAAAATCTAGAAAAAAAAGATTCTGAAAGAATATTCCCCTTCTGATCACTCATGTGTAGTGTAAGGGTGCTTTCTGTTTATAACACAGCTCTTCTTCACTAACATATAGTGATTAATGAGTCTAAGAAACAACTTCAACTCTTTTATAATGTTAGTTTTTTAGTCTGCAGGCAGATTGTGGGTTTACCAATCACTCCAGCTGTTTTGCATCTGTTTTAGCCCAAGATTAATAAAATTAAGCGTAGTAACAGTATTTTTTATTGGCAGGATATTTTATGCAGATGTGTTCAAAACAAACACAACATGAAATGAACCACTAAGCCTGACCCTCAAATGCTGATATTAATGTACATTATCTTTCAATCTATGCATAGTAAAATACAAGAAACTAAAAGATAAATAAATATACACACGCTGTATATACTATAAAAAATATAACAATGTAGTTATAAACAATGTTGTGCTACTAGTAAATATGGGTTTGTTGAGATTACATCATATATTTCAACCAAACTGAAGATATTTTTTTCTGTCCACTTTTTGGAAATTGCTAACAAGAAAAAAAATATTAAAGCTGCACAATAATTAGGATTGTGTTGGACTACTTAAAATTAATCAAGTTCATTTCTTGAAGTTTTTCCTCTATTCTAGCACTCTGCTATTAGCACACACACATACACACACCTGTCTGCATTGGGCAGAGAAGCACAAAGTGATGACATCACTGGGTCTAAATATAGGTATATAATAAAAAAATAAAGTTTTTTAAAATGTCAAAAATATGTTAATGAAAATGTATACCAGAGAAGACAAATTATTAGCAAATTAAACTTCATCTCAAATGAAGAGATGTTCTAAAAAAGACATGCTATTGTCCAGCTCAGTATTGTACGTTATTGGATTAGCAAGAAGGCCAAGATTAGGCCAGAAATGGGGCCAAGAAGTCTTACAGTACAGGTTTACTTTAGCATCTAGCAGCAAATATATTCTAACACGCAGCATGTATGTTATGTATACAAATAATGACACCTTTTAAAGATTAGTGTGTCTAATGTGGTTGAATTATATATATTTTTATCACAATAATTAGTTGACTTCTGTAAAGTCTCTGTAGGACTTACTATAATCATGGGAAGTGTGATTTTCTTACCAAAATTCTCACAAGCACAAATACTCATTTAGATGGTTAAAGCGGACCTATCACCAACATTTTTATTTTACATAAAAGGGTAGATAAGTGGGCTTTTTTTTTTAGTTAAAGTTAAAGGTTGACAACCCTTTTATATAAAGTAAAAATGTATTTATTAACTTTTTAAGTGCAACACCCAAAGGTGCAGCACCGCCTCTTTCTGTCTTGATTGCTGTGGCCATCAAGGCTGGAATGGGAGTGCAGAGCCTCCCGGGATACCTACGTCACGCATTCCAGGAGGCTCTGGCTGCTCTGTGATCAGGCATGCGCAGAACGAGCCGTTTCTTTAATAGGAGGAAAAAAATGCAAATCTCACTGCGCATGCATTTACTTCACCTGAGGATCTGAGGATGAGTTTGAAAAGGTTGAGGGCTTCTTTGAATGTATGGAAGGAGAGAGGGAGTTTCAGTAAGTGAAAGCAGCTTTGGAAAAGGTTTGGAGCCATGCATTGGAACAGATTGTAACTAGTAAGGACATTAGTAAGTTGTCTGTCATTGTTTCCCTCCTTGTGTAGACAAAATATGTGGTATCCTTTACTGATTGGGGTCTTCCTCTTTGAGGACAGAGAATCTGGTTATTTTAAACCTTCTGTCGTCTTTATAACCTCCTATAAACTCGGAAAGTTAAGCAATGGAACTTTTGGAACAGTTGGAGTTGGAGAACAGTTGACACACGTGTTGAAGCCAAAAATAGCTTAACAATGTATACAGCTTAGCAGGGGAATAATCACTTACACAACACTTCCAATTACATTTGTTAGTACTAACTCACAGGAGCACCACAATATGTTTGGCATCATTTTTACACAGACAGTGTGCAGACAAACTTTTTTTAAAAGAATGGATTAATGTAAATGTCTAAGCTCAGTTCTCCTTTCTAACCCGGAGCTACATCCATTATCTAAAAGTGATGTGTTATGGCCTTACTTTGAATTCTTATTCAACACTTGGCAATTCAACTTAATCAACCATGAGACATGGCCCATTGCATGTGTACCTCTCTCCCTGAACTGTTACTGAATCTGCTCTATTAAAATGAAAAACAGGCCATCGAGCAGATCTCCAACAGTTTATTTCACAGAAAAAATAACAAGTGGAAAGTGCTGAGGGAATTGACATTTTAGTTGAAGTATGAACCTGGTATACATTAAAGTGTATTACACCCCAGCTTCTCTATGCCGGCTCAGTTGTCTAACAGCTAATTTAGCATGCTTCTGAACTATTATTGTAATATATTTCATTCCAACATCTGCACTTTGCACATGTTCCTCAGCAGGCAATGAGGTATAGTGAGGGATTACCTCACTCTTCTTGTACAGCACTGGATACTAAAATACGTGTTTAAGTCATGAGCTTATAGGTCATTTACGTTGACTTATATGAGCAGTTCATAAGTACATGCATTTCACTGTATTTATCACACACTGTAGTTACCTGTTCACCTCTTGAGTTCACAGGGCTACGCTCACCTCTTGGTCTACTGCGCACACATTGCTGCACACAGGATTACAATAATTGGTATCAAATCAAATTTAGGTACTTGCATTCAACCAGTGTTTATTGGTTTTTAAAGTACAAAGCAAGTAGCGTTTCCAATAACTGATGGTTGTCAAGGTTGGGGGGGGGGGGGGGCATTCTCTGCTATTTAACTCCCCACTAGTATATTTTTTGTGTTCAATTTAGAACAGAAGAAGATATCAGTATAAAGGATGGGAGGGAAGAGGAGACAAAAATACTTTAGTAGAACTAAACATGTCATTGGATTGCATAGATGAGTAAGTATATAGTCTATATACATTTTGTATATATATAATATACTCACTTTTTAAAAAACACTCACTTTTTTTTTTTGGAGTTCAGTTCCACTTTTAGCTAATGCATTTAGTTGAAAAGGCAGGCAGTATTTTAGTTATGTTTACTATTATGAAAAACAAACCAAACCAGATGCAACCAAACCAGAGTTTTTTTTTTCAAGACATAGTAATGAGCAAAGATATGTAATAACCCATGACTAGGGAAGAAGCTCAGATATGCCAGTACTATGGGTCTCTTGGGTTTTGTGTATTCGGCCAAAAACCCAACAGGCTTGCTTTTAGAAATAAATGGGAACCTAGAATGCAGTGCGTGGCTTTTGCCTCTGGTCAGTCAATAGATCCAATAATGTGAAGAAATGGCTAACACATATGCTGAACTTTTCCAGCCATGTGGTCATGGTATGTTGGAGCTTTTCACAATTCTTTCCTTCCCATTTTGTCAACAACTTAACAATAAATTATAAAAAGCAAGAAGTGAAACACAGGATTCATCCACTATAGTCTTCAAAGGAGTTTGCTGAAAAGTTTGTGAACTTCCATCAATATTGGTGAAAATGTTCACAAACAAATCCCAGGCACATTTGCTCATCCTCACTTGACATTAACTATGGTCAGTAGGATAATGTAAGCTGATTCGTGATGGGATGTTTACTAAACATCATAACATCTAGATGTATAGGACTTTAAAGCCATGAAGTATTTGCGAGATTCAGTTGTTCTAGGTATGTTTATTTGAGACATAACACCATGGAATTTATTTGGGCCTCACAGTAAAAATACAATACAGGATACCATAGGAAATAAATTATTAGGGGTCTTCCCTTTGGAGATTATGATGTATATTTGCCACTATTATTAGCCAAAGTATGTATATCATGGATATATCCAATGTGCTTTAATTCAATGCAGAAAACACTTCGAAACAGAAGGACATGTAACTTCTTAATAAAGATATCATATAAATAAAAAAAAAACTACCAAACACATTAATTGATTTTACTTGCTTGGGGAAAAAATATGTAAATCAATAAAAAATCCTTTTGATCTATTTATTGCTGTGAGCGGACCAGAAAGAAATTGACGGCAAGTATAATTAGGTATTTGATACATAGAAAGGCTGTCATCGGCAATCCACAGAAGCCACTTGTCTTCTTTTACCACTTTCCATATTACAGAAAGAGTAGTATGTGATTATTTATGATGACCGATAGTTTAGCTGGCACTCGGCTTAAGCACTGTACTTCATCAGCTTCTACGTTATCCGTCACCTAGAATTTCATTACTCATTATTATTCATCCATTCTTTTTTCCAAGTACTGTATTTCCTGTGAGACTTTCCTCTAGTCATGTTTCCCATTATGCACAGATCAACCGCTTGCCGCTGTACCTAGAAAGACATGGATTTTATCAGCTCAGATTCAGGGCTCAGTCATATAAACAAATCTCTGGTTGTGTTTAGCGGGAGTTTGGTTATTATTTACTTTGGCTACTCAAGGGGAATGGTTAGCTGACATTCTTGCTGTTTATTTAGCAAAGGAGAATGCAAGGGGAGTGCTGGGCAGGCACTGTGTGTGATGGCCTGGAGCTGACCTGATCCCAAGTGACTCATAGGCTACAATGAGAGAATCTAAAAAGGTTTTGTTATGTGAGACCAAGCAGCCACATTATGGCCCTGATTCATCCAACTACTATAACACCAAAAGTGACTTAGTGACAGTGACACACAAAAAAAAATACTGAATAGGTAATTTTTTTACCCCTTTACATGCTTCTATTGTCCATGGAGGCAACTGATCAAAGTGATGGATCAATAGAATAGTATAGGAAATAGGAGAACTCAAGAACCTTGGTATTGTTGCTTTACATGTTCCTTTTAGGAACAGTGCACCCATCTTCTGATGGCTACTTCCAGTGGGATAGCAACTTCCAACACAAGGTGTACATAATTCAAGGAGTGGGGGACTGAAAGATGTTGCAGAAATGTGCAAGGACTCCTATACATTATACCTGTCAGTGGGTGTTTTTTATTATCTATGTCTATCTGTTCTAAAAAGGAAAACATAGGATCTTTACAGTAGACCAATTTAAAATCACCATCATCTCCAAAAACTTGACCTGCAAGTAACCCGTGTATACTGAATTGGATAGCACAGGTCTGGAAGGAAAGCTGTAATATGTAAGTATTGTTGTTTTAAACCAGTCTGTTTTTTTTCTTAAAATAAATATATGCATTATAATATAACCGTGGTAAAAAAACTAAGGGGCAACACTATGGGTTTAAATGACTAAAACATTTTGCATTCCCAGCAGAATCTTTTTTCAGTAATTTCATGTAACTATACAACATGACCTCATGTTTTCCTTGCTGTACAATGTTAAACATCACAGTAATCTCTGAGGAGGATAAAGTATTTAGGAACACAGCTACACATGTTTAATTCATCATTATATTCTTAAAAATTATTACACATAATGCATAATATGGCTGTGGGGGCCAACTTACCTACAAGATGTTACAAAATTATCTTTACTGAACAAGCTAAAGAGAAGTCCCCTAGATCCTATTACCTTTTACAATTATTATAAGGCACTACTTCATTCCAATTAAGTGAAATTTTTGATTTGTAAAGACCACTGAGGCTCTTTATTTCCTCTATTTTCCTCTCTTTACCAGTGATGCTTCAATATTTTTTGTATTCTGGTTTCAAATGTCCTTGGAACTTTCTTTAGGGTCTAGCTATTAATGCACTGAACTGTAAACAAACAAAAGATAAAAACTGTTAGGTTACAGCCCTGCATGCCTGGATGTTTGTGTCACAATAATCACTGGATTTGCGCCTGATCATATGTTTGCCATGTGTGTTGAACATTAAAATAATGCTGCTTTTACACGTCTAAGGTACATTACATAATGTGCTTGTCTACATAATAATTAAACATTATTGAAATAAAAAATGGCCACCTTACTAAGCATTGTCAATACACCTTATAAAGTATGCCTTTGTGTAACAGGTCAGCATATATAGGCTTGTATGTAATTCACATACACATTACAGTTTATTACCCACATCACTTTGGCTGTCAGCGAGTTTCTTTGCGCTTTTGGTGAGTGGATGCCGTTTTACACTGTTCGTCAGTGGTAAGAAAGCTCCACAAAAGTCCACATATTGGTGGACTGTGTGGTGCTTTTGTATAGGGGACATCACAAAGATTGCTATTTCGGCTGATAGTCATTAAGAAGAATTGTGCCTTTACAAATGGCTAACATCATCATTGGTGACAGTGGGTATGTACAGCTACAAAAGAACTTGCTCCATTGGTCCTATTCAGCAGGCAATGCCAAGTATATACATACTTATTACACTTATAGGTAGAACACACATATTCTTGGCACACATACACACTTATTTTGTTTATGTTAGGTTTGGACTATGTTACAGCATTTTGTGCTTTCCCCTGGGGTATTCTAGTTGTTCTAGTTATGTGATACAGAAGACAACAAAGTATTTATTAGTCCATATGGACCTGCTCACTCTGCTAACAATGGAAAAGCAGATGGAACAATCATCACTGTTATCTAGAGGCCAGTGGTATTGCTATTTTAACATATTGTCCAGCTTCAGATGGGATATGCAGATTTTTTAGCAGTTAAAATATCTTCCTATTCATGAGTGCAAAAATGCTGCTCCTCCGTAAAACTAGCATTAGCGGAGTGCAAGTCAAGATAAAACTAAGTATGTATATAATATTAGGAAATTAGTAAGGTAAATAATATAACATACAAAAGTAGTAGATTTTTTCACTGTTCCAGGTTTAGTAAAGTTAAACCAGTACAAATGTCCCCACTTAAAGATTTTTTCTCTATTTCTGTTCTAGAGACAACTCAGATTTTTTAAATTTCCCTCACTTTTAGTCTTGGTGACAATGGTTGCCAGAGAAAAAGGAGTGTTAAAAAACCCCTTCTATGGATAGCAATATATACCTGACTTTATCCTAAACTGAAAACAAGTACATTTAGATATACTCTAAAGAACAACTAAATCAACACAAATATAAAAAAAAAAAAAAGATTAGGTGGTGACAACGACTAAGGGAGATTTCCCTCATTTACTCACTTTTTGTTTTTGTTGAGTCTACCAGACAGGAAGTCAAGGGAAATTTTCTGTAAAGAGATAAAAATGGCAGTTTTAATACTCCCTATACAAAAAAAAGAATGGTTTTGACTTTACTTTGTTCATAGTTATTCCTTCACAAATGTCCATAAAGTATTGTGTATATGTATATCTGCATTTAACTAATTTAGACATACTGCCTTCAAGCTTGTTTAATAATCTAAGTACCCAAATACTCAAAATACCCAAAAATAAAACACCACAATTAAACACACGTGTTTCATTGTTTGTATCTGTCATTTGTAATCCCTATTTTATGTATAGCGCTGCATATAAGTTGGAGCTCTGTAAATACTTTTTGATAATAATAATATTAATAGGGCACCTTTGGGGTGTGGTTTAACAGGAGGTTCGCATCATGGATGTACAAATCTGCAGCACAGCTGCATGATGCTGTCATGTCAATAGGGACCAAAATGGAATGTTTTTAGCACCTTGTTGAATCTCTGCCATGAAGTATTTGAAGTATTTAAGGTTATTTGGGTATTCACATGTGACAATGATAGACTACAAATGTATATCGAATTTAGTTGTATAAGAACCATAGTCTAAAACTCATGTTTTAATCTGAACAGAGATATGGCACAGAATGTATAAATATTAGTAACAAAGCCAGATTTCTGTGGGTGCTTAATTAAAATGATTTATGGCATATGTGATCCAGAAGGATGTTTATTTAGGAATTATTTCATGCAGTTTGGCTGCTAAATGAAACTAAACAATTCTATCAGTGGAATGTAGACAAATGAGCCATCTTGGTAAATAAAATGTACTTGTTGTTGTTTGTTTGTACAGGCTACAAGCCAATATGGAGAACACATCATGTATGATTGCGTGGTAGTGATAGTAGCTGTCCAAAATATCTGGCTTTTTCTAAGACATAGAAAAACAAAAAAGAAACAAGTCCTTGTAGATAGAGCAGTAACAAAACAACCAATAAGCTGGATGTAATGACTGATGTCTTTTTCTATTCTTCTTTTATCATTGTACAACACATTATTATATTGGATACAGGGAACTGCATCAAAAAATGCATTATTAATGTCATCTGAAAAAGTATTTGCATATGAAATGTTTGTAGCAATGTATGATATGGTCCTTATTCCATTTTTATAACTGTAGTTACTTGTGAACAGAATTAGGCTTACCATTTAACAAATTGTTTATATGCGTACATGTCTGTATTATAAATGATACTGTGCTTGTCTTCAGTCTGTGTTCCATTAGTCAACACTTCAGAATGAATAATGTGGTAGATTGGCCGTGGTTTTTTTCCAACACATTTTAATTTTGGAGATCCAGCTATCCATTAGATCATGTACATATGATGCTTGTCATCCTAACACGTGTGCAGATTGAAAAGGTAGGGATAATAATTGATAGCATATAGGGTAAATGATTTCCATATGGCGAAGTTGGAAGGTTTGACTAACAAAGGAAAAACAAAATTAAAGCTAAACTCCAGACACAAACACTTTCATTAAAATGTAATCCTTAATGACAACAAATGGTATAAATCCACATTGTTTGCACTAGGTTCCTTTATAAACCCATTTACCTTGTAAAAGAAGTGGTGACGTTATCACAGCACTGTACATAGCCTGTGCGGAGATGTGGAAAGTACCCAGTAGGCCCACTCATCAAAGGCTGCCTGGAGAAAACTAAATTATGGGGTAGATACAAGAACACCCTGCAAAAGAAGAGATGGCAGCAATGACAGGTCTTTAATACAGGAAGCTACTGCACAGATTTAGAAGTAATGCACAAAGCATACCAATATTTATTGCAGGACTGTGCAGCACTTTAGACAAAATCTTGTTGATGCTACCCAGGATGATGGGTGACTGAACCACAGACCACTGATATGTATGCATAAAAACATTTAAAGAGCTACAGCCTTTTACTACATTTAAAACATATCTGAAATATGTCTAAACACATGTTTATATGTATTTAGGTTCCATTGAAAATGTATTTACCTATCAAAACCCAGTTACAGATAATACAAATTATTCATTGTTATTTTCAGATCTCTAGATTACTAACCAATAGGATTGACATTTGTTAGTGTATTATAGATGTAAGCATTTTAAGGCTTACTTTTCTGGCAAATTTGCACCTTACAGGATGGGGATTAAAAAAGGTACCTGCATCCATGGTTAGCTATTCATGTTTATAAATTGTTGATTGGTCTATTAGTCTTTTTTAAAAACTAAAAAAAAAAAACAAAGTGTATGACTAAAAACAAACCATGCCATGTCATGCTTAGATCACACAACAAATCTATTGGCAGAAAAAGCATTTCCCATATATGAATTTTAAAATTATTATTCTGCTATTAACTGACAGTTGAGCTTTATTAACTTAATTAACTTCCTCCAGTGCCACTCATTTAGGAATGAATAATTTTTGCATACAACACAGAAAACTTTGAATGTACACTTTTTCAGTTATGCTATCCACTACTTATGTTATCCACTCCAGTATTTTGCATATTTTGCTGAAAGGTAGCTGATACTTGAACATGACTTAAATTTTTGTGATCACTTGAATGAGATATAATAACATTATGTTTATGAACCCATTGATAATGTTACCTTAATGTATTACACAGTATACAAAAACCACACTGAGCAAGTTTTCTTGTAAACAGTGTTAGCTAATGGGTATAGAAAGGATAAACAGAAATAAAATGAGTTTATCACTGACATATGTTTGACTACCAAATAAGGAAACTGTTTTCTTTTTTTCTTCTTTCTGTCAAAGAAACAGTCTGCAAACTTAAGATATTTCCTTTGTGAGTCATTGCAGGACAGATGACTGCAAAAAGAGTGTATGTGAATGAAATGCATAAAAGGCAGGTCACTCACATATGCAGAGATTACAAAAAATGATTCAATGTTCAGGGCTGGGTTTAGAGAAGGGCAACTGGTCAATTACCAAAGCTCCCCACCTTCTCCAGGGACCCAGTTGACAGAATGGTGGGGTGCACAGTAAGCTGAAAAGCTGTGCATTTGGGGCCCCCAGTAAGTTCTCGTCCAGGGTACCTTTTTGTTACTGCAAATAATCTAAACAAAGACCTGTACTCTGTGTATGTAACTTGTTTTATGCTTACATGCTGCTCCTTAATTTATCCCATAGTTGCAACAGTACCATTTCTAGCAAGAATACCTTAGAATAGAAATCCCTGTAAATGAAGAAAATAAATAGTCACCTTTCTGGCAAGCAGTGTGCTAAATATTACTCTCCTTCTTGAGCAACAGCCACTGTACCTATCCAGCACTACTTGGTGCATTTGATGGCATTACCTGTACTGTGAGCTGTGGTTCCCCCAATCAAACCTTATGTCATTGCCATGTCCAACCATGTCATTGTAGAAGACAGTAGTAGCGTCATGGTTAGTGGGAACACACTGCTTGAACAGAAAGACATTTTGTCAATTTAAAGTTCAGTTGGCCTTTAAAAGGAATAGAAAGATCTATGGGGTTCTGTTATTTGATATGATAATGCATTTAATATTATTAATAATAATAAACAGGATTTATATAGCACCAAGATATTATGCAGCGCTGCACATTAAATAGGGGTAGCAAATGACAGACAGTTACCGACAGTGACACAGGAGAAGAGCGCCGAGGAGCTTACAATGCCAGGCACTGTGACACCGAACGTGTGGCAGCCATACCTCCCAGATAACCTCCACACACAGAGCAGTCTTCCTCGCGCAGCACTGCTGACATCTGGCTCAGTTCCAGGGGGCAGGCAGGTAGGACGTCTCAACGTGTATTTAGTGTAGTAAGCAAGACCTTCTGTTCTGCAGAACAGCCCCATGAAAACATTAGTGGCCAACACAGTGTACTGCATTCCCTGTATTGTAAATGCAATCTGAAATTCATGCCCGGAAACTGAATGATCCGGATTATCAATGACCAGGTTTTCGATTGTCAACCTGTATAAAGAAAATGTGGTTGAGAAAACTTGTTGTTTTGACCAGTCCTTTTTTGCACATTCATTTTTCATGGACTGCAAAATGGGGGTGTTGCAGGGGTATGAAACTTTAAGCTTTAATGTGACCCTTTAAGCTTTAATGTGACTTCCCTGTCTCAAAAGTTTGGGAGGTAAAGACAACACCCATTAGACATCAGGTGATCACCAGCTCTTTATGTACAACTGCACAATAATAGTGCAATATTTTAAAAATAGAATCCTTTCCTAATACAAGTCTTAGCCCTAATTTTAAATTGTACCTTGACTTTAAATATTTTCCAAACTCTAAAAAGGATTCTCACAGATTTACAATTAGGAATATGTGACCTGTAACTACAGACAAAAGAGGTTTCTGGCATGCCAGGTATACTTTCTTACACTTGGCATTTGGCATACATGAGAATGAAATGTATGTAGCAAAAGCATTGCATGTTTAGCATACTTATCAAAGATGCAGAAGGACCCACTTGACAGAATGGTGGGGTGCGCAGTAAGCAGAAAGGCTGTGCATTTGGGGCCCCCAGTTAATTCTTGCCCAGGGTACCTTTTTGTTACTGCTAATATTCTAAACACAGACCTGTACTCTGTGTATGTAACTTGTTTTATGCTTACATGCTTCTCCATAGTTTATCCCATAGTTGCAACAGTACCATTACTAGCTAGAATAACTTAGAGTAGAAGATGTCATCAAGAAATAGTCACTTTTCTGGCAAGCAGTGTGCTAAACATTACTCTCCTTCTTGAGCAACAGCCACAGTACCTATCCAGCACTACTGGGTGGCTTGGATGCAAGAATCTGTTTCTTTGGACACCAATATGCACACCTGACCCCACCTGAAATATATATTATTAAACAGTTTTTTTGAGAAACATGGCTGCTGTTTTTGAATTCTCTTCTGTTATATTTACCCTACTGTTTCACTACTTCTACTGCATCCAAAGCAACTAGTGTTCCCACAAGGAGATCAACAACAGCAGCTTCTATATTTCTATCATGAAAGGTTTACTTTAAGCACATTTCCTTATTTTATACAAATATAATATTCAATGTATCAGGAGTTATCTGGATACACTTCTGTTTTATAACAGCACTGTTTCATATCAGAAAGCTAATCAGAACAATTGCTTTTGCTTAATTTCCATCACATCATACCAAGTTTCATATTTAAGAGTTATAATTGTTCTTTAAACTTTAACTTAATAGGTCCACATCCTTTGTTAATTGCACTCACTGTGTACCTTAACATGGAGACAAAGTATATTCTGCTCTGCCCTTAATTTGATTTGCTGCTAAGACAACAGCTTGAGTTATACTTGCTAGGAGGTAAACTGGAGAAGCTTGGCACTGAATAGATGTTTTAGAACCAAGCCTAAGGGTCTTCTGAAGAGTCTTTTGTTTACATGGCTGAAAATAGAATTTAACAAATGTCATGTATTGAAAGCCTTGATAGGAGTTTTGTTTAATTCATACAGTACAACGTTCACTTAAGAAAGGACCTCAAACAACCCTTTCCCTGACTTGTTTCTCTACCTTAAATAAGGTCATGATATCTTATGTTTAAAACTGTTTTTAACTATAAATATGTAAAGTAGAGGTGGCTATCATTTAGGTTTACAAAATATTATAAACAGATTTAATTCATGTGCAAACAAGCAATGTTAAAAATGTGTCTACTGATACCTCGCTCTGCTTACATTCACCTTTCCTTAAGAACCTTTTGTGTCCTCCTTATAGGTATGTTGCCTATAAAATCTGAAACAAGCGACAGCAGGCAATAAGTTTAGGTGAGAAATGCAGAAGGTATGACTGTGAGCAGTGTGTGCAGAGAGTATGACAGTAGGTAGTATGTGCAGAGGGTATGCCATGGGGAGGCTAATGCAAGACCGAAATAATGTGGATATGACAGGGTCAGTATGTGCAAGACACATCACTGAGGGCTTAACATTTTTCAACTTTGTGACTGATTGGTTAATGGTCATTCTGTAGTGGCTGATCATAAACGTGCAAATGTGCATACTTTGCCCACTGGTTATCAATGGCATAGTGCACATGTACTGCAGACTAGTCACAAACAGTAAATGCACATACTCTATTGGTGTAAAACTGGATAGATAGCTCTATGAACTGAAGTAATAAGTATATGTATCAAGTATCAAGGAGTGAGGTGTTTGCTGGGTGTAGGACACATAGGAAGTAGTTTCATGCAAATAGACGACAACCCCTTGAATATTGAATAGAGGTTGTGCACACCTCTATTTAAGTACAATGACAGTGGAGGAGGAAAGAAAAAAAAAATGGGGTTTAGAGTGGCACATTAACTGGAAGTAATTTAATGATATAGTCCTTTGTCAATGAAACCCCCCTCTTTTACAGTCATTCTACATCAGGGGTTCTCAAACTTTTTAAACAGGGGGCCGGTTCACGGTCCCTCAGACTGTCGGGGGGCCGTACTATAGTTTGAAAAAAAACAGGAGAAGATTCTTATGCACACTGCACAAAACGTATTTATTGTATAAAAAACATGAAAGAACAATACTATATGCACAGCACACTTGCCGATCATTAAAAAAAAAAGTGGCGTTTACTTTGGCTTTAAAATTGCTTGAGATTATTCCTTTGCATTATTGCATTATTTGCATGGAAAATGCACAGATAAATTTGAATTTTCACTGTGTGTATTGAAAATGCAAATTTATCTTGCATTTTCCATGCAAATGAATAATCTCAAGCAATTCATTAATTTGCTTCTTTTTTATACACCCTACCCTACACCCAACACTACCCCACACTTTTTATTAATTAAAAAAGGGCTGCTAAAAAAAATGTGTCAGTGTTTGCTACCTGTCACTCACTGCTGCCTTCATACATGGATCACACTGCAGCACATGTGTACATGATCAATGAGCATAGTATGTTCATACTATTTACAAATGTACATTGATCATGTACATTTGTCCTGCAGTGAGCAGGGAATGAAGGCAGCAATGAGTCTCTTCTCAGCTCAGTCTCTTCTCTGCCTGATGGCTTCAGCCCGACAGCTCCAGCGTTACCCCGGCAACAGGGGGGGGGGGATGGAGAACCTCAGCGGGCCGTAGCTTGAGGACCCCTGTTCTACATGAACAACTGCAGAACAGATTTACTCTACCAGGTACTCTAAGTTACTTTAAATCAGTCCTAATATACGTTAGTCCCATGCCAGTACTGAACTCTTCCCCTTACGAAACAGAATACCCTATCTGCGAAACATGTCAGGACCTTGTGAAACTCCAATTGACAAAGGACTGATGTTATTAAGTTATTCACAAGTAATGATTTATAAACATTTTTATGTTAACTGATTGGAAATAAATGTTTATTTCTTTAACACACGTGCAACTCTAAACCCCTTTATTTCTTTCCTTCTCCACTGTCAGTGTACAAACACACATAAGAAACTTACATTAGCAGACAAACGGCAGATACTGTTGTTGAATCGACTGTCGCACTAAGCAGAATCATTTCAAACTATGTGTCTGGTGTAATAAACAACGTTCATAAACAGTGACATAAATAGTATTCAATATGGAGTTAGTTTTGTGGCAATGTGATCCTGCAAACTGAGGAGTAACTGGACGAGAAACTATAGCTTGTATGCTGGAGGAGAGATACAGGGAAAGCCAAATCAGTATGCTGGGGGTCGGATATCTGTGTGTAAAGGTAGGGTGTCACTGGGCAAAATCCAGACTGTGGACTGAACATTGAATTGAATAGGTATTATCCCCAAAAGGAAATTGCCTAGAAGAGTGAAACTCACTTATATTTAATAGTGTTAAGGAAAAGCAGGAACGGTCTGAACAAAAGAGGTTCTGGCAACTGTCAGATGAATGAATAGAAAGGGGATTTCTCCGAGGAGGAAGGACTTTTTACCAGCTTGGAGGGATATTGAGCTTAGCATCCGAGGTCTTACCCCAGCCCAAATAAACCAAACTAAACATAAGAACATTACAAGTACCACAAAGTAATGGCTCTTCGCCAGTAATGTTAGCTTGTGTACTTTGAGACATTAACTTTAAAATTAGGGAACAAAAACACATTTTTTAAACTGTACTTGGGATCAAGTTGTGGATCTCATATCTGTTTTTAGTTGCTGACAGGAAAATAAAGGCCTGCGCTCATGCAATAAACTGTAAACATGATCACTAACAATTCATAAATCTTTAACATGTTAATGTGATTTCAGAAGTCATTTTCAACATTTTTATACGTGTAGAACAATAAAATAATACCTGATAATCCTGTCATGAATATCTTTTCATGCAGTTTCCTATATGGGTGGACAATGATCTTTCCCTATCTCCTATTTGTACCCCTGCATTGTAATCTGTCTGCTGGGGTACAATATCATTGGACAAAGACCTGTCTGTGCCCTGGATATGGGATATCACTAGAAAAGTCCAATCTGTGTACTAGAAGCGGGATATCGCTAGGCAAAGCCCAATCTGTATACTTGAGGGGGGATATCATGGGACAAAGCCCAGATAGTGTGCTAGAGTTGTGCAGGAGATCAGAAACATTAAGATACATCAATAGATGAAATAAAAAACAAATATTATCTAAATAACAATTGGCAAGTGAATGTTTCAGTATTTTTTCAACGCAAATATTTTTACGAAGGAATATTCTTAAATTAGCAAACAATAAATTGCTAGATGTACAAGGTATATTAGTAGTACCTGTAAACAAACTTGTAAACAATCAACTGTTCCATTGACACTACTAACATTTGTTTCAAAATTTTTGTTGGTGTTTTAAGTAGTAAAAAGAATACAAAAAGAATTACAAAGCACAGACAAATGGTAAACAAGAGCAAAGACATTTAAAATCAATTTTACAGTTCATAGCCCTCTCCTCAAGAAAACAGTATACCTTCAACGATACATGGTAGTATGAGCTATGGTAGCCACAGACTAGAAGTCCATTGACAAGAAGAAGGTAATGTTGGTCACAGAGGGGCATCATAGGGATATTCAGCGTCAACTGCATGGGAGAAAAGAGGCCATTCAAGTGTACAATCATAGTAATAGGTAAACTCCTTGACAGAAAGTGCAATGAGGAAAGAAGGAAAATTAGTACATGAACAAGAAATCTTGGCGAGCAAGGTAGAATGTGTGGTGAAGGAAAGGGAGGAGACTGGGACAGGGCCCTGACACCATATTTACTTTAAACAGACATGTCTGTGGGTCTAATTGAACTTTGAACGGTGGAGTTGCTGATTGGGTTTTAGTTCCTAGGTATGTAGTGCGCTGTTGTTGGGGGGAGACTAGACCAGCCCCATGGCCTTTCTTTTTGCCACGATCTGGACATTCATCCAGATCTCCTTGGAACAGTTTTGAATAGACAATTAACTATGTCCTGTTTTCTCTCTCTCTTCCCAGTGGCAGACTCTTCATGACCCTATTTTCAAGCATATTCAATCATATTGTATGATTTGTTAAAATGCTCAAAACAACTTTACTATCACTTTTATGACTACATCTCGAAATGTACTGACATGGTTTATTGACAAACGTTTTACTTCTATATCAGCATCATAGTACACTAACAATAAACTGTGCATCTATAAAATTATTTAGATTGGACTATTTTATCACACTAGCCTGATAACCACTACTACAATGCATTAACAAATTTAATTGAATCATACCACCATATTCTATGCAAATACAATGAAAATGCAACTATTTCTTTTAGGCATCTCCATTAAGGGGGTACAAAATGCACTGCCAATGGGGAAAGGAGATTTATTCATGGAAATAAATAGCATTTATTCACTCATTCTTTGTTGTCAGTTGCTACACTTTTTAATTTTGCTAGCCATTTTTACTAACCCAAGCTCTGGAAGTTGCAAAATATTATAAAAATATAGTTACTTAACAGTATTAGGGATAAGCACTTACCATCGAGTCAAGCCAATCCTACACAATCCAGGAAAGAACTGAATAAAGATGGTATTATTGTAGGTCATTCCTCAAGTGAAAGTTTCTTATTAGATGAGACAATACAAATCTGTAAGGCTACGGCCTGGATTTATAATAATGACCTAAATTTCAAAGCTACTCCAAATACTGGGGCTGATCAAACTACTAGAGATGTCATTGATTAATTTTATGTAAATATTAAATTGTAGAAAAAAATCTTTTTTGTTGAAAATGACACTTACTTAATAACATAATGTAAAAACATCAAATAACTGTATGGATTATCCTATTATTATGTCATCCAGTTATGGAGTGAAGGTCATCGTATCTTTGACATTTAATAAATCATTCCAACCATAATGACTTTTCCACATATTAGAACATCCAATGGGAATACAGTACATAACCTTGAGTATTTTGTAGTGAAACAGTTACTTAGAGTTTTTACAGATGTTCAACAGCATTATGACATAACAGTACAAAACAGTAGACATACTGAATATGAATTTAGCCATATGAACAGTTTTTTAGCCTCAAAACATACCATTTCGATAAATTTTATATAATGGGTTAGTGCGCATAAAATGTAAGCCTGTACAAACTTCTACAGTATTGGTAGCTAGGTGAGAATTTACTGCATTTAATGCTTCAATGTCATGGCCACCTTCCATTTTATATCTGTTCCATTTTAACACAGCACCTCTCCTTGATTTTATTTTCCTTTTTCTTTTATTTATTCATGAATATTCTGAAAGCATCTGGAGTCTGCTTTGATGTTCACTTTCTACTTTCAGTTTTATGTTGTAATTACTCTTTCTCAACCAGTTAAAGCAATAAAAATGAGCTAAAGAAAAGTTTATGTTTGTTACCAGTTCCTTTAAAGAGATTCTGTGCATGGGCAAGATGACAGTGTCTCTGGAATGACTATGTTTTATTTGCATGGACAGGTCGATATGGGCAAGGAATTTTAGGGGATTTGTTATAAGACTTTTATTGCTGCTTGTGTCCCTATTGGGAAGAAATTAGACAAGAAGTAAAGTGAAGTTCCCTCCAACAGGTTACATGGACACAATTACTTTTTTTAGTTGAGTAAGTTGATTTATGTATATACACACACACACACACACACACACTCATATACACAATACAGCCTGTATCGAACGTTCGTTCATCGCGCATGCTCAGAACATGCACGATCACTGAACAACCGTACACACGATAGATGGTGAACAATCATCATCCAATCCGACCCGCCGGTCCGGTCGATCATTTCCAACGACTATCCTCGTTCGTCGGCGTTGTTGGTTACTTTTTTTACGAACGATTTTTGGCCAATCGGTCGTTCGTTCGTCGTTCATTTCCAGCGATAAAAATTGGACGTGTGTACGCAGCTTAAGGAAGGATTATTATGACTGATAATGTTTTATTTCTGTCTGTGCCTTCCTGTACAGGTGACACGCTTACCCCCTTTCTTTCTTGGATTACCTAGGGACAGAAACGACCCAATGAATTTACAAACAGAAATAAAACTTGTTTGAATATTTACCGTATATTTTGCCGTATTCCCCAAAACTGGGGGGGAAAAGTTAGTGCGTCCTATACGACAAAGGTGTGATAAAATAATTAAAATAATATACTCACCCGAT
>NC_092860.1:95599275-95604057 GCF_032062135.1 Pyxicephalus adspersus
TTTGAATGACACAGAGTGATCAGAAAGGGAATTTGAAAGGCATAGAGTGATCAGAAAGGGAATTTGAAAGGCATAGAGTGATCAGAAAGGGAATTTGAATGGCACATGAGTGATCAAAAGGGGAATAATCTTTCAGAATCTTTTTTTTCTAGATTTTCCTCCCTTAAAATTTTGTGCGACTTATATTCCGGAGCGTCTTATACGGCAAAAAATACGGTAACTATTCCTTACCTGATCTAAAACCAAACAGTCTTGCTGGAGAGGCACTTCAATACTACAAACTAAAAAAAATTTAGGCTTTGTCATTCTGCAGCTACCTCTTCTTTGGTGTCAGAGATTTGTATATACTTCTCTGGCCCTGCAAATTTTCTCACGTAGAGGAAGAATTGTGTAATGCAAATAAGGTAATGTTGCTCTGCACATAACCCTTCTTTGTGCTATCTAGCCTGAACAGGGTTGTCCACTATTAACTAAACCTACAAACATGTAATTTTTTTGCAGTTTAATAATCCATAGATGTGGTTGCTACGTAAGTTTTTTTGTCCTTTTCTTCTTTCTCTGTTTCAGTATTTAGTGAGTCTAGCCAGTAACATATTTCCTATCCAAGTGTGACAACACTCACTTGTGCTGAATCTATAAACCAGCAATATTGTCTTCATAAACTAATTTTATTATTTTTAAGGAATTTCCCTTCCTTTTAGGATGAATATCAAAAAAATTAAATTCTAATGAAGCTATTATACAAAGACAAATGTACCATAAAATGCAGATCTTCATCAGCTTGTTAAACTTCCGTCCAGGGTGGCAGTGGAGGAATATTTAAAACAAAGGTGTGATGATACTTGACTCCTCTTTATACATGTCTGTTTCCTGATGAACCGGATCTATATCTGCGAAACGCGTTGAAACATGAATAATATGATATCCAATGTTTATTGAAGGCCCTTGTATATACTGTAAATGTGATAAAGGTATACTTGCCTCTCATGGAAATGTAATGGGCTATATCTACACCACTTAATGTGATTATCTGGAGGTGTTGTCACATGTAAATAGAAATATTCATGCTTTTTAAATGTTCTATAAATATCTAATATTTATTTTCCTTACACATACTGTAAATATTGTATATATTGTGTTTTATTTATTGTAAAAAACAACATTTACAAGTACATTGAATTATTGGCAGAACAACAAACATGCTCCTGTACTTGCAGAAAATGTACTAAGCCTGAAATAAAGAAAACAAATTCAGCCACAGCATCTAAGGACTGGGAAAATGTAATATAATACATTTTTGTCCTTGAATTTTATTATTCTTTTATGTTAGGTCTTACTTATAATTAATAGACTGGGGTTGTTTAAACAAAGTGGAAGGTAGAGGGTTTTCTTTACTTTATTATTTATAAACACATGAACCTCTACCGATCTGGATGAAGCTGAAGATATCCTTTGGAAACAGCAGGACAGGGGCATGATTCTTACCAACATGACCTATTTTTTCTATCTTCACTTTTTGAAGTATTCCCTTTAAAACATTGGTTGCTAATGAAATCTGTGTAGAGCCGTTTGGGTTTGTTTTGTCAGTTATCTTAACATAAAAGTTTTTTGTTAAGAGACTGGCACATTGCATAGTCTGCTGATCCAGTGCTTTTTTCCTAATTAGGAAATTGGTCTTTTGTTGTTCTAGAAATAAGTACAGCAGCGATGATATATAAAAAGTATCTGCTAAATCCAAATAGAAAACACATTTGTCCCATCTAATCCAACTGTTACATGTGGTAAGCCAAGTAACTGTACCAGACCTGGCAAGAGGAAAATATCTTATTGTGTGATTCCAGTGGGGAAACAAGCATGGCATTGAAAGCAGTCATGCAGCACGTAATTAACATATTAAAGATAATGAAATACTATGTCACTGAAACAATTACTTATTATATAACAAAATCATTAATAAAATAATCTGCAGTGGATGATGCACAAGTTAGAACTGAAACTGTTACATGGTGCTCACATTGTTAACCCTTAGCAATTTGTGTTGGTTTACTTTGCATTGCAGTACCGGTTGTTTAAAACAAATGTATAGCCCAAATGTTTTTAGTTTTTGATGTAGTAGAGAACAGATAAAACCTTTTTTTTTTCTCTGCTGCATCCTATTAAAGTTTTTTTCGAAGAGATTTCTTTCAAGAAAGGATATGTTTCCTCTTAGACAATTACCCTTAGAACAGGTATCCACATTAGAAGATTACTCCTCTTCTGCTCCTGTAATGATTCAAAAATCGTGGGTTATATACTAGTGATGGATGGCATGATGATAGAGACATTGGGTTTGATTTATTAAAGCTCTCCGAGGCTGGATGGGATGTACTTTCATCAGTGAACCTTGGTGTTCCATCAACCCTGGAATGGATTTCTTAAAAGTCATTTGTTATTTGTTAGCAAATGTTTTCAACCCTGGACCAGATCCATGCCAGGTTTCTTGGATCACCCAGCTTCACTGATAAAAGTGTATGCCTTGGAGAGTCTTAATAAATCAGGCCCAATGGCTACATCAATGGCTAGTGTGTTTTTATGACTACATCAATAGTTGGTGAGTTTTTATTCACCCCAGTGTGGGCATATAGCCAAAAAGATAATTGGTGTCAACATTATCTGACCTTGGAGGCACAGATTGCCCATTGCTAAAAGAACCTCCAGCAACCTCTGGAGGCACTTATCAATATGCCAGTAATAGCATGGGCCCAACAGCTGAATTTCATCCTCAAAAAGGGCTTATAAAAATCAGTATGTGTCCTTGCTAAAATAGAAGGCCACATTCCCATGGAACCTCTTGCTATAATTCCCATATCCTCAGCTCACATTACATACGTGTGGTGGTTAGTAGGAAGAATGCCTCTAACATTGCTGGCCAGTGGGAAGAATACCACCTTACAGATAGCCAAAAAGATGATTGGTGTTAGTTATACTGACCTGTGAGTCAAAATTGATCATTTTTTTTCATTTCCCATCTTTGCCATACTGCTGCTTTAAAGACAGTTTAAAAACTCCACATTTGTATAGAACAGTAACATGTTTTATAAGTGTGACTTGTGCAGCACCAGCATTAGGTCTCTGAAGTTGGCACAGAGCAACAAAACTCAATGAGTTGCAAATAATAGTGTCCTGTGGTGGTGGTGGCCCCTGCTACCTTACATTACAAATAAGTGCCACTGTGAAAGGAAAGCTAGGGATTTTGACAGAACCTTCTCACCTCCTCCAAGTTCTTTGCTCAGTGGATCAAAGGAAAAGACATGGTCATATAATCTGTCAAAGTCACCTGAATGGCACTCGGATCACCCAGGGAGTAAGACTGTTAGGTAGCCCCAGCACTACCATGCATTTAGTGTGAACAGTTACAGACTTTTAAGGAGCCGGAAACTGATGTGTAGTAGGGGAAGCTTTGATTCCTACAGAATCATAAGGAAAATAAGGTCTTCTGGCTTTCATGTGTGGATCTGTCTGCAAAAAAAATTTAAAAAATTGCCAGCCTGCCTATTTACTGATAGGGGATCGAAGGTGGGTAAGAGCTGCAGTGGGTAAATAGAGATGCATGGAGGTATAGGGCAAACGTTGGGTTGTCTGTATATCATGCTGTAAATTACATACACCAGTTTGTCTTTTTGTACACTGTGAAGTATGTAACATACCTAACACCAAGTCACTGTAAACACTAAGATCTACATTATATACTCCATTTTGCTAATTATCACAAAAATGAGAAAAACTATTCATATCCCTGGGTCTTCCAAATTCCACCATGTTCAAACAGCTTTTGCTAGTCAAATATCAATTAATTTAATCCCTGTATGATTTTGCCACTCATGTTATATATATAAATGTTTTCAGTTTTTTAATTTGGTCTTTTTTCTTTTTTTCTTTTTCTTTTAGTACCTCTGCCTTTCCCTCACCTAATTTAATATTCACTTTTTCAGTTTCTGTCTTTGCATAAGGGGTTTATAAACTTATATGATAAAGCACCTTTCAACAGCATTAGCAAGATCGTTTTAAGATGTATATTTACTTGGATTTCTTAGATCTTTCAAACTTTGTATTACAGGCCATGAAAGAGTTGTAAAACGTACTCTTGCACTGAGATATGCCCTTTTATGGCTGCACAGGCATGGGACTATGTGACTTGTTAGAGTACTACATCACTATTCCAAATTCTACATTCATTTTGTTTCTTTTGTAGATGGCTATAAATTACTTTTCTCAGCTGGTGTATTTAAACCACACATGCAGCATATGGTTTTAAAAAGACACTTTGCAGATGAAAATATACAATAGCACCAAATAACATACCAGTCCCAAGCCCTGATTTACTAATGTGTCACCAGAGATGTAGTGCAGAGAAGGGAACACCAACATCCATTCGTAAATGTTGAAGACTGGTATTTCTTTCTCCTCATTATCCTGTGAATAAATATTTGAGGTGACAATAAATTTACTTTACTAGATGTCACTTCACTTTTTTAATTAGTTGCAATTAGTGACTTTTCTTTATTGCCCAAATTTTGCCTGATGATAAACACTCTAAACTGCAAAGAAATTTATGAATACAGACTGTGCAATGGATCAGACTAATAACTACACATAAATTTTAGCTGGATCATTGATTATATTCCACTATGCTGCCGCTCTTTGCATCCATTGGGGGATGTGTCTAGGCAGTAGGAGGTGGTGGGGAAAAACATAAAAGTATGAAAACATTTCTAGCTTGGGAATAGTAGGGAAATATTCTTC
>NC_092860.1:95604654-95655524 GCF_032062135.1 Pyxicephalus adspersus
TACACCTACATTTTCGGTTTCCTGCACCTCCCTATTCCATGGCCTAGGTGGGCTTTTGGGAAATCTGGCCCGGCCGTTGCTGCAGAGTGCCAAAAAACAGGTAGGTGTGGGGCATACTCAGAAAATATGCAGGGCATACTTGCCAATTTTGGCAAAAATTCAACCACACCAAAAAAGTTTAGCTCTACCTAAGGGTTTTAGTAAACATTTGAAAGCTTTTCAGGCATATTACAACTGCTTGATATTGCTCTTTAGTATTTACAAGCTGAGAATAAACCATGCCTGTGTGTTGAGAGACTATCTCTCTCACTTTCTATTGTTGCAAATCTTATTTATAATTTGGTAGTGCCGCAGTTAACGATGGCTTAGCATTTAAAAGCAGCATGCTAACCACTTTCATTTTCCAGCATCTAGTAATCTTTGTTATCAAGGTTTCAGAATTAGAAGGCTTCAGTATTATGAATATGTTTTTTTTTTTTGACAAAAAAATGAATTTATTTATCCGCACAGTCTTCTAATAAATGTCATCTGTGCATCTGATACTGTTTCTGATTCTACTTTCTAACTAAATAGTTTCTAACTAGAATGGTAAAATGACATAACTTCAAAGGAGCTTTTTAGATATTTAAGAGAAATGTGAAGGACATTATGTACATGTGCATGTATTTATGGTACATGTACTGAATATTTTATTGGTTACTTTGACCTAGCATGTTATGATTACGCATTTTTCTTTTTGCCATTGCATGATTACATTCTTTCCACTTTATCATTATCCACTCTGATTACTGTAACAACCACCTGGTTCTAATTTATTTTTCACCTCTGTACCATTATTCAATAGAACATTATGATAATGTGAATCCCCAATCACTGACTATGACAGTGTTCAATACAGAGTTCATTACTGCAATATTCAATGTTTCCTTAAATGTATTACTCCAGCAATTGCCAAAGAAATCATGCAACATATTGAATGAAAGTTTTATTTTGTTTGTAACACCGTGTTTATTAATGTTTTTTCTAATTGGGAGTATAGTATATAAAGGAGTGAATAAAATATTGTAGGTCCTGTAATATTGTAGGTAATGTAGGTAACATACTGTGAACTAAATATCATAAACCACAATTAAAAAACTGAGTTTATATTATTGTGGTGCATTACAACAAGTATTTCCCCTGAATGGAAACAAGCATGCAGGAAGAGAAATCAAAAATGTTCTATTTTTATACTTGTACCGGGTTAGTGACTCAAAAGCATTAATGCTTTTCCATTACCATACATAAATGACAGGCAATCACCAAATTTAAGTCAGCAATGGCTGTTTGTATACTCATCACAGACTACACCTCTCCCCTCAAAACAAAAGTTAATATTGGAATAAATTGGTTCTTTTTCATCAGGCATTTGCTTGCTGTGTGTTTATTCAGATGCTACATACAACATCCAAAAGCGGTTAACCACTCCAGCCACTCACAAAAATTACATCATCACATTAAAAGTAAAAGGAGAACTACATTGCACTGCTTACAACCACAAAAAAATGCCTGCAGCATTTGTAAATACTTAGTGGTTACTACCTGGTATTGGTCCTGGACATCTAGCAGTCGCCAGTAGGTGCCCTGGAGTGGTAGAAGCCATGGTTTTTAACCAATAGTTAGAATTTAGTCTTACTCACCTATATACCCAGAGGATTATTATGATCATGAAAAAGATCCAACATTTTGAGTTGTCACTATTACAGGAATAGAGGTTAAGTCTTACTTATGGCAAGACGACTGCTTTATTAAGAAAAACAGACATAACAGGGATTTATTGCTATGGTATAATTTTAAATAAACAAAAACAATCAGCAACTTATTAGGCAAAGATCTGTGCATGTACCAAGAAAGTCAGAAGGTCATAAAAACCAGTATGTTGTGCTATGGAACTAATGCAAGTTTGCCATACTTTTGATGAGAACTGATCCCTGGAAGCTAGCAATTTTTAAATTTGGGGGCTACATTTAGATTTTAGCTGCTGTGAACTTAAAGATTTGCTTTGAAAAGCTTTGTGGATTTGAGCTAACCATAGCAGGAAACATTTCACAAACAACAACTTTTCCAAATCCTTAAAATAATAAAATATTATTCATGATACTTACAGAGGTTGGGATATCATCAAAACAGCAGTGATATCACTGGTACTGATGTAATTGGCAAGCTATCCAATGTCACAAATGCAAAACAATTTGGGCCAGATAAGGAAAAACATTTATTTTTGGATTCAAGTTAGTATGTTCAACAATGAGATTTAATAAAACATTAACTTCAATGTCACCTGTACAGATCTCTGTACACGAACCCAACGGATATATAATTAGGAGCAGATGTACTTCTGCCTCTAAAATAATATTCTATAATAAAATATTTTGTAGTATTTTGAAAAATGTCTAGTATTCATATTTTGCCTTCATTGATGAATATATACATACAAGAAAAAATATGTTTTGGGGTAGGACATTACCTGCCTAGTACAGGTCTATTAGTTCTCTCATACTGCTTCTATCATGACCTAAAGCCCAACTGAACTTCTAATAAAATCAGCTAAATACAATCCATGTGCATCAAAACAAAGTCTTACAATTCATTTTCCTTAAAAAGCAGCCACTGCCTTAAAAGTTTTCCTCCTGCCAGCATGGTGTAGAATATGACCCTTGCTCTCTGTATGTAAAGTTTATTGTCTTCTATTTTATCCAATATTACTATGTTTAAAATTCCTGAGGCTATGATCTGTTGGGAATTATCACTATCAGTCAAATCTCCAATATCAAATTAGAATAGAAGAGGTGGTTACCTTTTTTAATGGAAACACAATCCCTTGTATTATGCAGGCAATGTCACTTGCGATTCCCTTCTAAATTTGACCTAAATTTGTCCAGATATTTGTTAGAATACCTGGCTGGCAGAATATGTATTGGGCTCTATTTTTTTTTAAAAAAGAATCAGATATTCCCTCAAACATTACCTTCGGGGAAACTTCCAGGTCCATATGTTTCAATGGCAGTAATTGATTCCCACAAGAGAATGTTTGAGGGAATGTCAGATTCCCTGTTTTAAAAATAGAGTCAATTGTTTTAATTGGCATTTGAACAAGAAATGTAAAATTATGCAAAAATGCAGCTGGATTGACAGGGGAATATATGTATAAATATACCCCTAGGTAGATCAGTAGAGCCTTATTAGCACCCAGTGCTGTCCCCGCTTTTACCAGTCCTTCTGGGTTACAGCAAGCTAATATATAGACGGAATCAGGTTCTTATATTGCTGTATTTAAAAAGAAATGATTTTATTGAGAACATAACTGAATTATATGATGATGTTTTTAAATAGCAACCTACAGGTTTAAACATAATACATAATCTGTCTCAAAATGTTGACAAGTGCTAACAGACTTCTTTTGTTCAAGTTAGCTGTTTTTTCTTTATTTCTTGAAACACAGATCTAGATAGTTCCTTGTATCATTGAGGAGATGACAAGTCCAATTGAAGGATATAGAACACAGGAATTATTCAAGAGAAAAAATTTAATGCGCTGTGTCTCTTTTAATGTTCTTCAACTTTTTTTGTTTCATTATGTATAAGTGATGTTAATTAGCCGTTAATTTTAGCTGAAAGCAGAAAGTAATTTTAGTAGTAGAGACCTAGGCGAAGCCTTGTCATGCTATCTAGTAACATGGATTTGGCATGATCTGTTACAAATCAACTGCAGATGTAAGTCAGAAAACCTATAAAATATGCCTGTGGGTTATTTGCATTTTACTTCATTCTTTTAAACTGTTCTTAAATACACATCAACACACATTGTACAATTTTATAGGTGAAAAGTCGTTCTCTGTTTGTGTTATAAAGTCTATGGGTTCCATTTATAAAATGGTGGATTTATTATTCAGCACACATTCTTCGGTAGAGTATCTTCCAAGTCCATGTGTTTTCACTGGCAGTGAATGATTCTCCACTAGAGTATGGTGTTTATTGTTAGATTTTATTGATCTATTAATAGCCCCCCACCCTCAAGTGTAATATCAAAATTACATTATTTCTGGCCTTAGATAAAGCTTGAAACTATAATACATGTATTGTTATCTACAGATTTTTCCTGGAGGGATTATCAGGCATGATGTAATTCATAAAAATGTAACACCTTGTTTCGTTATCATTATTATATGGTTATGGGAATGCTACAAACAAAGAGCATCCTATGAATAGCACACAAATGTAAAAATTATATTAAAATATATATTTGTTGTCTACAATCTTGTTAAAACAGACAAAATATTGTGATAAATATTGGTTATAGATGAATCCCTCGTGCTAATAATTACATCAACTGAGTCTATGATAGAAATGAATAAGTGATAATATAAACATGTGCTACATTTTTACAGTGGTGGGGTCTATACTAAAAATTACATAAGATCAGATAACTAAACAGGTAAACGGACCACACCAAGGTATACAAAACTTTAAGGCGTTTTTCTTCAGGAAACAGTATAAGTAAATTTGTCAATGTAATGTGCTGAGGGTGTTGTGAATGAGACAGTTGGACAATCAATACATACCCAGCCTCCTAAACAAACTCGATCACCAATACAAAATCACAGAGGAAACTGTGTACAAATGCTGTACAACCATAATGTGCAGTTACCACTTGTTTTAATTACCATTAGTGTGTACTATGTCTTACAGAAAGGTATAAGAGAGATTACTGTGTATGAAAGAGAAGCTTAAATGGAGCTAAACTTAATAGGTAGGGACAGGCCATGTTGTCACAGATAGAAATGTCTGCATTGGAAGGTCTCCTCCCTATTCCCCCTCTATTCCTGTTCTGATGACAACTGAGGGCAGCTCAAGATTTTGGATTTTCTTTTTTCTTTTAATGACAAGTAGAAGTGTTCCACCATTTTTTTTGCTGGAAGTAGATAGGGTTCTATGTTTGTTCATTGTTTATTCAGAGTGCTTTTCCACCAATATTTAGGCCTCCGGTTAGGATTGGCAGGTCAAATTTAGTTGCTTTTTTTACTTACTTGAAATGATTAAATAGATGGGAATATGTTTCAAGAGGAATAATATCTACAAAAAGGATGTTAATGGTTAGTTAGTGGAAGGTAGCTTTTATTTTTTGTTCAGAAATTTGGGATTTTGCCTTTTTACATCTATGGTAAGACCCTGTCAGCCTTTTTTATTGCTTGGTCATGTTTCAGAGTTCTCCTTTCTTCCTGTCTGATGAAAGCATTGCCACCATGAAAATAGAACCTTTTCAGACTGATGCCTATGAAGGTTGCCTGCCTGGCATTCCTTAAGCCAAAAGAATGCTGATTATCTGCCATTATCCAAATTCAGTTTGGGAGTGATTAGAGAAGTTCATACCACTGATTTGCTGCTGCTTTTTTTAGTCAATATGTTGTTACTATTATTACCATTTAAATCAATAGAAGTTCCCTGAAACTTTGGGAACAGCATTGATGCCTTGTTCATTTCATACTCGGGAACCATTTTTCTAGCTTTATCGACATTGGAAGTAAACAGGAAAGATATATGTAGTAAGAACAACTGCTAATGGGTTTTAGGAATACAAAACAAAAGCTTTAAAACGTGAAAACTAAACGCAACATGCACATAGGCTAGATGCAAATAAAACATTTCTGAGGTGTTCATTTTTTTTTTGAAAAGTCGTCTGAACATAGTGGGGATAGCTTTATGATAAAGCCCCAGCTAGGGGTAAAATTCGAGCAAGGGTTTTAAGCCTTTCCAAGGTTATCCAAAGGTTTTGGATAATTAAAGGCATAAACTAAAGTTTTTTATCAAATAAAACGTTGTTAAGTATAAATTGCATTTTTATACATTTTTGTTAATTTGTCAACTTAAAAAAAAGATAAAAAAGAGCATTATAATTATTAACAAAATACCAAATAAAAGACTTATTGTTAAAAGATGCTCATCTATCCGAGGACTCTGTGCTGTGCGCCATTGCAGTATGAAACACTGTTTATTCTGTCCAGCAATGTCTTTGGCAGCAGCCAGGGAAACTAAGATAGCAGCAGCCCTTGCTTTCCTGTAGCCGTGCAGCCTGATGTATTTTTGGCATCCCCAGCACCACTCTGTGAGGCTGTGCACAGCCATTGGCTGCTGGGACTTTATAGCCTCTCTGCTCCCAGTCACCCAGTGCCTGTTATAACGTTTGCTGGGCTAATCTGCGCTGGAGTGATTTTGTGTGTTTCTGTTACTGACCTTTGCCTGTTCCTGACATTCTGTTTGAACTCTGCCTGGACCGACCTTTGCTTGTGACTTCGACTCTGCTTGTGCCCTTCCCTTTGTACCTCGCTTGGTGGACTGATTTCCTGTGTTTTGACTTCAGCTTGTTTTTGGATTTCCTGATAATTCTGTACTCAGTATCTGTTGGCTCCTGGTCGGTTGCCATCCTATCTCCAGACACCATCCCTTGCGTACTAAGTCTTTGGGGCAACCGAGTGCTGGGAGACACAACCAGTCCCCCGAGGCTGACCGGGGGCTGCTATAGGTGAAGGCTGTGGCTTTAGATTGGGGGACTGGTGTCTGGGGAATACTGGTACTGACCAGGGCCTTACATTTATTTAAACAATGCTGTAAAAATAAAGTAGGAAATCCGTCACAGGGGTATACTTATAAAGCTGTTGTTCACTGAAACATTGCCTTGTGGAAAAATCAATTACTGACATTGAAACTCAAGGACCTGGAAGATTCTCCACCAGGGAATGCTGCAGTGAATGTCAGATTCACTGTTTATAAATAGACCAAACAGAATTAGCCAAATTACCTGGAACATACTGACATTAAAGTTTACCTTGGCATCTAGGCATCAAAGGACTTCAAGGGGTTAGGCACAGAAATCCTTAAATTAAACTATAAATGTTTCTGCACATAAATCGAATGCAGTTGTAGATGCTTTTTTTTGTCCTAACCTTAGAAGAACTCAATTTGTATTGGCTTATATCTTAAATATATTTCACCTTTGCGTGACTCGCTATTGAAAGTTTAGGTAATAGAAAATGTTGTAATGACACATACAGAATTTTTCCCCTCCATGTCAAGGCGAGGGTTCAAAACCTAATTTCTGGATTAACTCTAGCATGTTATCATTATATAATTGCAGAACAAAATTCTGAGACAGATATAGAACATTTGAATTTGACGTTTGGAAAGCCACAGGTGATGCATTTTCTTTGTAGACTAATTATTTCCATCAAGATTTCTGTGAAAGTTTTATCCTATGGGACAGAAAGGGCTTAAGGTGCCCAGTTACTATAAACAATTATGATGTATAGTAAGAAAAAATGTGGAAATAAACCACACTACTACTTTATGGTCCTTTCCTTCAAATACAGTGTTCTGTTTCTAATCAAATAAAACCTGCTTATACTTTACTTGAATATATTTTATTTATACTTTGTTGTTTGCATTATGTTCAAACCATGTATGGGTGTAAGCCTTCATTTCTACATCTCAAGTGACACCTTAGGTGTTAGTCTGTTGCAAATTTTCCAAATCATAGGTAGACCTTTAAATATCTTTTGATTGGATTGATTTGATCTCAGATTGAAAGTTGTCATTTTGTAAATAATTATATCTACAGCGTGTTGTATAATGCTGAAACATAATATAGAAAAGGATGTTCTTTGTGTAAAATAGTACTAGCATTTTATGGAATGGTCCGGAAAGATTGTAAATTAGAATATTACTTTTTCTGTTTTGGGAATTCAATTAATTCCTTTCTCAGGAGTTCATTCCTATTCTAGGGTGGGGTGTAATTTCTGGCATTATAGGGTTTCAGTAGTATAGAATCAAATTACAATGCCAGAAAATGTGTATAGGAACATATGGAATGAAGGTCTAAGAGGGTAAAAATTTAGATAGTTTGAGTGGGTAAAGTACCATCTGTGTACCCATTTGAGTTGTGTCTACCAGTGATGTGTATGATTGATGGGTGATTTGGGGTGCATTCTGATATTTAGGTTTCACAAATAGGCAGTTGTTACAGTACATAGCTGTTAATAAGCAATCTTTACAATATACTGTATGCATTACCAATGTGAACATTATGCTGCCAGCTACTAGAAAGTCATCTATGTAGCACAAGAACATGTCCAGGATAGTTGTATGAGCTTTCCGAACCTTCTGAAGCATCTAATGCCCAATGGACTTTTAAAAACTACCCCCAATATATATTGCTAAATGTTGAAATCTTACCAAAATTTTTAGCAAAAATTGGGACATTTCGGTGGAATTTATTACTTGGCAAAAGATTGAAGGACCTTTGTTTTTGCTTATCCTTAGTCATGATGTTTTTTCAACAAGTTACATCCATGAAGATAAAGGATCTCATCCACGCATAGATGAGACGCTGGTTTATTCATCAGGGAAGGAACCAGTAGTCTCAAACCCTGTCACTATTCTTAGGGCGATTCAGGGCTACAATAGGATCACTTTTTGCATCAAAAAATTACAGAATTAGAACGCTAGGGGGGTTAACTTCTAGAGCAAGCTGTGCTTTAATATACAAAAAGAAACAACTGCAGAGTTTGTCTTGATTATTAAAGTGTTACAAGCGGCTGCAGAAAGAGCTCACCCCCTTAAGATCACCTACAACCTCAGCTGTGTTTAGCAAAAGATTTCTTCTGCAAGTCATGCAAACCACCCCCCTCCCCCCTTCTAGCATCCGTTCCACACACAGCGAGCAGTGAAGCCTTGTTCGTATCTAGGAGGCGTCTGTATGTCGGATGGCTTTTACCCGGGGACTACCTGTACACGCTCTCATCATCTCTTGTCTGGACTACTGTAACATTCTCTTCTCTGGTATTCCACTAACCCGGTTCTCTCCTCTACAATTGTCACATGCACGGATCCAAGAGTTTTCTAGGGCTGCCCCAACTCTCTGTAATGGTCTTCCTCCTATTCGGCTTGCATCTACTTTTTGCTCATTTAAATAGCACTCAAAACCCATTTTTTCAAACTTGCCTACCTGTGTTCTTCTGTCTCCTAAACCCTCATTACTTCACACAATTCCAAATCCCCCCCCCCCTACTGTAAGCTCTTTGGGGCAGGGTCCTCTCCTCTTCCTGTGTCACTGTCTGTCATTTGCAAACCCTATTTAATGTGTTAATTTAATTATGTTAATATGTTGGTGCTATATAAACCCTGTTTATTATGTTTAATAATAATAATAATAATAATAATAATAGTGAAAATACTGTTGTTTATTCAGAGAGTAACATTTAAGGTACCTGCCAAAAAAAAGTAAAAAGTTGGCGTGTGCTCCACATACATACAATTAGCAAGCCAACACGTGTAAGCAAGATTCTAATGTTTAAATAAAAACTTTACAGTTACACATATGAAAAAAACACTGACAATGCTGGTAAGAGAGACCAATGTTATAAAGTTTACTGTCTTCTGGCTCACTGTAATAAATTTTTCAACCTCCAGTCTATGTAAAAGAGAAAAACAGAATAATTGACATTTTCTTTTTATAGTGTTTTTATTTTATTATTTTAATGCATTTATATAGATTCCACATATTAATCATCAATTTACAGAGTCCATAGCCATTCCACTACCTGTCCCTCAGAGGAGCTTATTTATTATTATTATTATTATTATTAATAATAATAAACAGGATTTATATAGCGCCAACATATTACGCAGCGCTGTACATTAAATAGCTTACAATCGAATGTCCTTACCACAGTCGTGGTCCCTAATATAGTCTAAAGACAAACTTGGGGGAAAGCTAATTAAACTACCAGTATGTTTATAGTATGTGGAGGGAAACCAGAGCGCTGTAAAGAAAGCCATACAAACATGGGAAGAACATACAAACCTCATGCAGATAATGTCCTGGCAGGGAGTGTCATTTATTGTTACCTTAAATAAAAGATTTTAATCACTAGCAACAGAACATAATCCACAAGCAAATGTACAAAAAGCAAATTATGAAAGTATAGCTTGTATTTTTTTCCGAAGGGCTGCTAATCAAATCATTTTCATGCAGAATACATAATGGTGCCTTTTCAGCAAAATCATCTGCTCTTAATATTTCTGATTATCCTAATCTGCTAGTCTTTGTGTATAGTAGAAACCCACATGTGGTTTCCTACTATAAAGTTGCCTGTATACTGTATGTCATATGGACCAGATGGTTATGATTCTCTATAGATGTTTACATTAGTACTGTACACCAGGTATGTGATACTTAAATAAATCTCCAGCCAAATGTGAAAATATATACGTTGTTTATCAAGTCTTTATTAAAATATTGTATTTGATAGGTGTAATATGGCTATATTTAATTAAGGGGAAAAAAATATTTTTGATGAAAGATTCAGATGATGACTCAATAGAAGATTGAATCAGGAGTAGTATTTCTTTTTTCACTTGATAATTATTTAGATTATTAAACAAATGAGGATGTAGAGAGAGACTTTTCATATTTAATGGAAAATATGGTAATGGTACTTTAGTCTCTTCTTTTAAACTAGTATTAACATTAGTTTTTTTTCCTGTTCCTTCGGCTTCGGACCACACAGCCTGTGATGGGAGAGTGGGCTGGTTGTGTTCAGAGACACAAATCACCCACATCCCTGAACCTGCGATCCATACGAGGGACATGGTCTGCGTCTCTGGTCGGTGCGTTCCCCCAGCAGGGTTCATCTCCTGACCCCACTCGGGGATGCACCAGCCAGAGCCGTGGACCAAAAATATTTTCTCACGGACTACTGGTTGGCGACCACTGGTGTGGACCATTCAAAGCCTGAACTCTCAGGAAGTGAGTTGAGTGGCATTGGCCATCATTTGGAAGACAACCAGTAATGGACAGTGTGGGGGGATGAATGTAGAATGTAATTTCACAACCGTCAGCACAGGGTCTCTTTTAAAAAGGCTGTTACTTTTCATAGCCTTGTTGTTAAAACACTTTTTTCATTCTTCATTTATTCCACACTTCTGGGTGTTTAAAATACCTGTGCCCCATCACACAGTGTAGTTTGTCCTTACTGCTAATACAACACTACAACACTTACATGCCATGTAAAGAAATATGTGTAATTGGGGGAAAAAAGGTATTGACCCATCTAGTCATTTGAATCTCTGTAGCTGTGAACAGCTAAAAGGCCATATTTCCACACAAATGATTCTGAAGAGGTATGAAGCCTCTTTTATTACAGGCATGTTCTTATTGAAATTGATATTAAAACACAAGGTTTAAATAGTCAAATAGTTTATTATTGGTCCCATCTAACGTTAACACCTTATTTTCTATTTGACCTCAGAACTTTTGTGATGCATTTTGGGAAAGCTCAACTGAGACTTAATGTAGCTGTTCAACTTTCCTGCAACCCTCCCATACAAACCACATGTGTGCAGCACTTGAGATATTTTTGTCACATGTTCATGATGACCATTTTTGACATATCTGTAACTGCTTTAAAGTACGCCAAAGGCCTCTTGGTAGTTCCTCTGACCAGTTTCCTCTTCACCCTTTCATCAAATGTAGAAAGCTGATCCGAGGAGGGTCCTAGTAGTACCAAACAGCACTTTTTTAGTATAGACTTCTACTATCCTAAGAACTTTTGACAGTGCCTTGCCCATCGATAGTTGATAACTACATAGTTTGCTTTCAGCTAACAGCTCCAAGAGTAGTTCTTTTAAAGTTATATTTAAACTGATCTCAATATAAACTAAGGTACCTACTTTCACCTGAAAAAACAGGAAAACTATATTGGGCCTGATTTACCGTATTTTTTGCCATATAAGACGCACTTTTTCTTCCCCAAAACTGGGGGGGAAAAGTTGGTGCGTCTTATACGACAAATGTGTTATAAAATAATTAAAAAAAGATACCCGATACCCCATCCTGCGTGTGTCTCCTCTCCTCGCTGGCTGCAGCGTGTGTCTCCTCCTGGCTGCAGTGCAGAGCGAAAGAAGCCGGCACAGCGCCCCCTGCTGATCCCTGCCCTAACTGCCGTACAGTGGAAAAAAAGGTAAGAACGGCACAGAGTGATCAGAAGGGGAATTTGAATGGCAGAGTGATCAGAAGGGGAATTTGAATGGCACAGAGTGATCAGAAAGGGAATTTGAATGGCACTTGAGTGACCAGAAGGGGAATACTGGTATGAATGGCACATGAGTGATCAGAAGGGGAATAATCTTTCAGAAACTTTTTTTTCTTGATTTTCCTCCTTTAAAATTGGGTGTGTCTTATATTCCGGAGCATCTTATACGGCAAAAAATACGGTATTAAAGGTCTCCATGACTCGTGAAGATAGACTATCATGGGAGACCCTGGGTAATCCAAAAATCTAAAATGGATTTCTTAAGAATCATCTGCTATTAGTTGGCAAATGATTTCAATCCATTCCAGGTTTGCTGGATCACACAGGTTCTACCATGATAGTCTGTCTTCACTAGTCATAGAGAGCTTTAACTTTAGTGGTAATCCAGAGTGTGACTGGGGTGGTTTTACCATGCAAAAAGTGCTAATACCATGCAAAAAGTGATAATTAGTTTTTAGCGACCCTGAGTCACACTCAGGGTCGCTAAAAACATAAAAATGAAACAAAAACTAAAAAAAAATTGTCCTGTTGTCATCCTGCGGCGTCTTCCTGGTCTTCTTTTTTCCATCTTCAGCTGGTGACTGCAGAGACGATCTCTGGGGTTTCCTGGTGATGTCGGTGCATGCGCTGGTGCGGGCGGGAGGAGCGGCGGGAAATTTAAACAGTTTTGTATTGGATTCAATATAAATAGCTGTAATGAGTCCAATACAAAGAAATCTTTATATAATATATATATAATTATATTATACATATATATTTTATATACTACTGTACAGTTATATTACGTTTTGATATTTTTTTAACAGATTTTTGTGTTTTTTTTATTTATAGTTTATTATTAAATTTTATAAATATTGGACTTATTTTGGTGAGTTATGCCTAAGAATTATAGGCCTACAATGTCAAATAAATTTCGATGCAAAAAAATGTAACGCTTTTTGCGTGGAAATACAGACAGAATTAGAACGCTAGGGGGTTAACAAATTTAACCCTTTAGGCCTGATTTATTAAAGCTCTCCAAAACTGGTGAAGATAGACTATCATGGTGGAACTTGTGTAATCCAACAAACCTGAAATGCATTTCTTAAAAATCATCTGCTATTAGTTGGCAAATGTTTTCAATCCATTACAGGTTTGCTGGATCACCCAGGCTCTCGCATGATAGTCTATCTTCACTAGTCTGGAAGAGCTTTAATAAATCAGACCCATTGGCCCTGATTTATTAAAGCTCTCCAAAGCTTGAGAGAATACACTTTCATCTGTGAAGCTGGGTGATCCAGCAAACCTGGAATGGATTTCCTAAAAGTCATTAGCTATTTGTAAGCAAATGTTTTTAATTCTGGACCAGATCTATTCCAGGTTTGCTGAATTACCCAGCTTCACTGATGAAAGTGTATCCTCTCCAGCTTTTGAGAGGTTTAATAAATTAGGGCCATTGTCAAAAGAAATGTCAATAAAATAATGTGAATAGATACATGCATGGTGTGTAACATGCAGGGGTTAACATTAAATTGCATGGACTCAGTCTGTATATCTTTTTATCACCTCTTTTTACAGGTTAAATAATTTTGTGCATTTGAGTTGATGATAATGGATCATTTGCTTTTATATGATGTTTGGGGCATCATTGGATAATGCTGTATCCTTATGTAAACTTTATTAGTGATTTAGATGGCAAAAGCTTGGTATACCCCAAAGTTTAAACCAAAATAGATTTTTCATGTAAAAACATTAGGTTTATACACACGTACAGTATATAGGGTAATCAAAATGATCACTTTTGATCACAGGTAGCTAGTTAAGTATCTTGGTGTGCAATAGAAAAAGTTACATTTTGTTGAGCTTACAAGTATTTTTTAGGGTGATCTATCTTAGTGATTTTATTTTGATTTTTTTTTTCTGAACTGTTGCTAATTTTTCTTTCATTTGGAGGTTTAAATACAGCTGAAAAAATATTTTGTGTGTGTGCCTTCATTTCAGACTGTAAAGCAACAAATGGGAATACAGTATTTTAAAGTGGTGATATTTTTTTCTACCCATTGTATATTTAACAACATGTTAGCTTTTTCCTTTACAAATAGGAAACAATAAATCTCTTCTTCAATGGGAAAAATGTGTTTACTGTTTGTCTATTTGTTCTGTTAATATTCAGCCATTGTTATTTGTCTGACAAAGGTTTGCTGACATTTTGGTAATAGTTCATTTTCCTTGGCCCCAGTATGGTAATTTTATTTCTTTCGCTCTTCAAATTAAAAAGTTTTAAAATCTCTGAAAGAGTACACTTTGCTAAGATTACCATTTCTGTGCATTTTAATTTTATGCATGTTATTCATATATATGGAAAAGCAGACATCCAAAAGACCTGACATTGCTGCTGGTTCCTAGTTTTAGGGCAAATTGCAAGTAAAATAAAAAGGTTTATGACCCACCTCTTCTGGGCAGGGTCCTCTTCTCCTCTTGCTACACTGTTTATATAAATAAAAGTGCAAGTATTTACAAAGCATTTAAAATACTTGATCTTGCTTTTACTTGCAAATTCAATTGGTGATAGGGTCTTTTTAAGGATTCACATAAATTGAACTAACTTGTTTCATTGTTGTTTTTTTACATAAATCTGTCATTTTAGGAAACATTTGAGTAAATTATGGAATCAACAACACCATTAATCTCCTTGATCTTCTTTTGCCATAGCTTTGTTATAAACTAAAGTAATTGAGGGTATATACAAAATGATTTGGAAGTGGAACTACAAAAGGACTGAGTTAATGTCCTAATTCATCAAAACAAGTTGAGCTAAAATAAAAACATGTCTTGCTTTCAATTATTCTGTTGATCTTAAAATAAGTACTGCGTTTTATTCTCCAGGCTTCAGAGGAGTCATAGGTCACATAGGGATCCCACAGTGTTTTGTAAGACAGCCAAACAAGGAAATGTTGAACAAGGTTCTGAAGAACATTGCCTAAAACCTTATCTGATTCTGACAGTCATTTAATCATATTTCTATTGAAGCAATCTATATACAGCTGGGCTCAGAGCAGTCAAGTAAACATCTAAATGACTTAAAACTGAAAACATGACAATTTTTTGTGACCACAACAATGGCAGAGGATCTTAGCTACAGTTTTGCTTCAAATGTTTCATCCAAATGCAACAGAGTCAGAAATAGCCATCCCCTCCCCTAAATTGAAAAGGATGCATTTGGACAAAGTAGGAAAGGAGGTCCTGATTTTATTGCTATTGGGTAGATTTAATAATAATTACTCTTGTTGTCCATTGCAAATTCTAAATGTAAGTTTGTTACCAGACCAAGACAGGAAGCAAAGACATACCTCCCCAACATAAAAAGATGAGAAGGGAAGCCAAAAGCTGCCTGGTAGAAAGGTAATAGTTGGGAGTTAAAGTAAGGAGATATCACTGTTTAAAGTGGATCTATCACCAGGATTTTTACTTTACATAAAAGGGTAGCAAACACTTTCATCTAAGGTAAAAAAAAGCTACCTTCTTTTTTTTTTTGGGTGTGACATTTAAAGAAAAGGGGCGAAACCCGTTCCCTTCCTACATCATGCATCCAAAGAGGCTCATGGCTGCTCTGCATGTGCAGAAGGATCTTTTTCAATGGGGAATAAGATGCATGTGCAGTAAGATGGTCACTTTTCCCCTATTTACAGCAGGGTACCTCACCTGATCTCGTACCTGCATAGTGCGAGATCAGGTGACATAGGCAGAAGCCGTAAGACAAGAAAGAAGATGGCGGTGCCCGGCACTTCGTCCGTGCCGAGACGAATGCGAACAAGACTATGCGGGACCCGATTCAGGAAACCTCCGGAGGGATTAACGGATCTGCGGAAGTAAAGATGAATGAGTTTCTTTTTTAGTTTATTTCTGCTTTAGGCATCCAAGCCTTATAAGAAGCCATGGGCTGATTCAGTCAACCATGCTCATAATAACATGTTCTATCAGTCTCTTAAAGTCACATTAAAAAAAATGATGATTACCACAATAAACACTAACAAAAATAACTCAAAATTTCTATATATGTACAAGCACTTGTGTATTTCAGTGGGTGTTTAAAAGAGACCCTTAAGACAGGTGATTTAATCATTACACCAACATTATAAACTCATTTTGTATAGGAAATTCTTTGCTTTTATTGTAGGATGACTAGGCTTCCATAACATTGCCAGTTTATCCAGCAATGCAGGAAAACAGCATGGAGTCACACAGTTATGAAAAAGTTCTTAAAGCAAAAAATACACAGGTTTTGGTGAGTGTTTGTCCAAAAGGTGAAAGAGGACCAGCGTCGGTCCTTAGAATAGTAAGCCTTGGGAGGACAGCACTGAATAATGGGAGCTGCAATTTTTAAACAGCTGGCTTACCTATTGAAAAAAATACAAAAAAAAAATGAAAGAAAAAATTCAGCTACTTTCTCTACTTTGGAGCATTTTAAATGTAACAACTGTCAGGAGAAGATTTAAATCTAAAGGTCTCTTGAAAAATGCATTTAGAGTTTTACCGTTAAAGTACTATAGGATCACATTCACATAAATTCAGAGCAAGTGCGGTCTGAAGCCAATTACAACTGAAGACAACTACATTTTATCCTAATGTTTGTATATTTTATTAAACAGAGTAAAACCTTTCCATCTGTCACTAGAATTCAAACTAGAAACTTGGCAAACTTCGACCATGACAAATCAAAAATGTAACTATCCAATAGATATTATTTTTACAGAGCTTGTAAATCTGTGTAGACAAATGTAGACAGGGGAAGTAAAGCATAAAATACTGAAATTAGAACTGTCGATCCAGGATCTCTTGCCATCAGTAGTAGTATTATGGAATGAGGGTTGGAAGGACTATGATGGGAAATGGTGGGAGAGAAGAAAATATTGTGTGTGCTTTTACAACAAACATCTGTTGTGTGAAGGCAAATACAAAAAAACATGATTTCCAGCATGCTTTAGCATTGTGTGGTTAAAGGACACTACATACAAATATGTTTTATAAGAATGTGTTGATAAATAATGTGGAGCTAAACCAGCCATTGTTTAGACAGACGCTCCGTATGTTAGCAGATGTCATGGAGTTTATACAGCATCATATTCTACACTATTGTTTTAATGAGACAATTTTTCACTTTCAGTTTTCAATACTTTTGTGCATCCACAATTTTGGCTTAGGTAATATTAATTTTTTATTTCCTTGTTTTCAGTTAGTCTTTATTGGAAAGATTCAACCAATACAAAAAAGATCACAATTTTACAGGCAGGCAGCAAAAACAAAGCAGTATTGGCATACAGCAGCCTAAAGGTATCCAAAACCCAAGCTTCATAGAACACCGTAGCTTACAATATTTGGTCAGGGGTTTGTACTAATTGGGATAAATTTATAGTATATTGCAGGTCTTGTTTGGTTATAATAATCAATACAGACCAGTACACAGGCTATGATTTCTCGCCTTACTGTAAGGAGTGTTACCAGTATGTGTGTGCTTAGGGGTCAAGAATATTTTTGTCCAGGGTGCTGGTGGTTTGCAAGAGATAAAAGCTTATACTGTCAGACCATTATATTCATGAAAAGAAACTATCATGAATGGCAAACAAATAAATACACCATGGTGTTACTGGTTCAGCTTCCCCACCCAAACATGCATTGTACAGCCAATAACAGAATTGTAATAAATAACTCTTTACACATGTTATATATATTCAGTGAATATATTAAACATGGGAACCAGAAATGCAAAGGAAATTTTAAAAGCCCCAAGAGAAAACATGGCTAATAATGCCATACTTTCTCAGGGTGGAGGACACTGCATAGCATCAACATGGTAACTTCTCATGCATATTCTCTGAAAAAGATTGCTAAAAAAAACAAACATAAAAAAGTTATGGCAAAAGCAATGCTACAAATATACAAAACTTGTACACAGAACAACAAGTTAAGTGACATGATAAAGTTACTCAGGCTGCTAGATACATTAAATTTTAGCCTGTTGATAGGTCGAACTTCAAAATTTTTGGAGTTTCTCCATCAGCCCTTCTATTTCATCTAGGGATCTGATTGATCAAAATTATTGTGCAAAGAATTAAAGGAATTGTACTTTCATATCTGAGCATAATACCCTTTTATGTATTGTAAACTTCTGTTATCTTTAAATACATGTATTGGCAGATGCCTCTGCTAGCTCTTTCTTTAAAAGAGTAGGTGTCTATACCCACACAACAGATGCTTAGCTATTTTTAATACTTGAATGAAAGGTGAAACATCTCATACATACGAAGGGTTGCTGAGAAGTTCCTGGCTTTGCCTCCTTCCAGATGAAATAGAAAAATGAGTGTGGGGGAATGTGACAGCCTAATATCTTAGTATGTTAGTCTGTAACTGTGCAAATATCAGGTCTTTGCAATTCTTAAAACTGTTTTTTTTTTTTAGTGAGAAGCTGTGATGGCAGAGGTACAAGCAAGTTTCACGTCGTTGGAGTTACGGGCCGTCATAAAGTTTTTGTTTCTCCAAGGAAAGTCAGCAAAGGACATTCACACTGAGATGTCACAAACACTGCGGGAGAAGTGTCCTTCTTACAGGACTGTCAAAACCTGGATATCTCATTTCAAGACTGGGCATTTCACTGTTGAAGATGAGCCCCGCAGTGGACGCCCTCCAACCTCAGCTGACCCGGCAACCTACGATGCTGTCCATGAGCTGATTATTGAGGACCGGCGAACATCTGCAAAAAAGATAGCCCAGATACTCGACATCTCACAGGAGCATGTTGGGTTTGTTATCACCACTATCCTAGACATGCGCAAGCTTTCAGCGAAGTGGGTGCCGAAATGTTTGAACAGTGATCAGAAGAAGGAACTAGTTGAAGCATCCAAAGACGTTTTGGCCTATTTTGAAGCTCCACAGGACTTTTTGGCTAGGTTAGTGACTGAGGATAAAACCTAGTCCACATCTATGATCCTGAAACCAAGGAACAGTCAAAGGAATTGCGCCACAGTGGGTCCCCGCAGCCGAAGAAGTTCCAAACCTAGAAATGTTCAAAAAAGTCATGGCGTCCGTTTTCTGGGACAAAGACGGTATTCTTTTGGCGGACTACCTACCTCAGGGCTCTAGTTTAGCCGGACATTATTATGCTAACCTCCTGGACCAGCTGAACGAGGCAATTAAGACAAAACGCAGCGGAAAGTTGACCAAAGGGATAATTTTTTTGCAGGACAATGCACCTGCGCATACGTCCAAATTGAACACCCTGGGTTTTTAATTGGTCCACCATCCCCTCTACTCACCTGACCTGGCCCCTTTGGACTAATATCTGTTCCCGAATGTGAAGAAACACCTGAAGGGGCAACGTTTTGAGGACATTTCTGATGTCAAACATGCTGAGAGCTGGTTTGCGGCCCAACCACAGGACTTTTATTTGAACGGTCTAGAAAAGCTGCAACTATGCTTTACCAAGTGCATTAGTCTCAGGGGGGAATATGTTGAATAAATGTGTTATTTTATAACTCTTGCTCTCTTCTTTCTGGGCAAAGCCAGGAACTTCTCAGCCCCCCCTCGTATCTTCTATACCTGAACATTCATCCAGTGCATCACAGATATGCCTGTTGTTTAGCAGCATCTTTTAATGGAGACATCTAAAAACTCATCATGAAGACTAACCCCATTATTTTAGACCTGAACTGGATTTCATCCCTGGGTCTCACAGCTCAATTCAGGAGGCTTTTGTGTATCTTCTTCAGGGTCTAAAACTAGGTAGACAACCTTCCCTCTTCCAGTGTGGCTATTTATGCAGCTTCTTCACGCCATACCTAATGTCCAGTTGTTCATTCCTTCTAAACCAGCATTTACTTCACTTAATGATGATAAATGTCAGTAATGTGACTGTGATGAGGACTTAAACTTCAGTTTCCAAACATATGGCAGGATATTCAGGTATAGTTACTTTAAAGATTTCAGGCTGTCTTGATTGTTTCTCTCTAGTATGATGTTGTTCCCAAAAAATAGGAACCTGCATTTAATTTTTCTTGCACAATGATCTGTTATGTTATAATGGTTAAAAAGTAGTAAAAGTAGTTGTACTTTTGACCATGGTTGTGGGTTTGACCATCTTTTGACCATGGTTGTGGTTATCATGGCAGTGATGTTTTGAGGTTTGATAACTGTAGCTTGGCTGAAAGAACTGTATCTATATATATAAGATTGTATGTATGTATTTATGTGTGTGTATGTATGTATGTATGTATGTTCCACCATCACTCGAAAACGCATGGAGACATTTCAACCAAACATGCCATACATATGACTGAGACCCATCTGAGTGCACCCATCATCTTCGTACAGCGCTGTGCTATATTTTGGAAGCTATATTTGGATGTGTGTATGTCATCACTAGGAAATGCATGAAGACATTTCAACCAAGCTTGCTATGTTCCACCATCGCTCGGAAATGCATGGAGACTTTTCAACCAAACTTGCTAGACATATGACTCAGACTCATGTGAGTGCACTGCTGATCTCTGTGCAGTCTGTGCTATATGTCAAAGCTATGTTTGGTGATCTCTAGGAAACACATGGAGACATTTCAACCAAACTTGCTGTGTTCCACCATCACTCAGAAAAGCATCAAGACATTTCAATCAAACTTGCTAGACATATGACACCACTGATCTTTGTACAGCACTGTGATATATGCCAGAGGTATATAAATGTATGGCATTAGAGTGTCAGCTCCTCTGTACAGAGACTGATGAGTCTAGTTCAGTGTTTCATTGTACAGCACTATGGTATATGTCAAAGCTATAAAAATCTATATATATAAAACTGGATGTATGTATGTATGTGTGTAGAGTATGTGTCATCACTAGGAAATGCATAGAGACATTTAAACCAATATTGCTAGACATATGACTCAGACTCATGTGAGTGCACCGCTGATCTTTGTACAGCGCTATGGTATATGTCGAAGGTTTAATTTGTATGTATGTATGTGTGCATGTATTGCTCAGTGACAGTCTGCCAATATAACTTTATTTGATTCCTTTTCCTGTATAATATAAGATTGCAATAAATAAATACCCGGGCAATGAGGTATCAGCCTCTTTCAAAGCACTGCCATTACCAATTTCATGTCAGGATGAGCACTGACATGTTTATGAAGTTTTGGAGTTGCTTATCTTGTCAAAATGCTATTTGCCTGTCTGCTAATGCTGACCCATTATCTTTATAACTTATTGAGTAACTAACAGAAAATGTATACAGATAAGGAAGGTCAAGTAGAATCATCAGTCATTTCTCCTACTTCTCAGTATGGAGAACTAGCATGCCAATTCTTTCCCAGGGACAGTTTTAGACAAAATTGGTCTCTGGGTAAAAATAAAGTAAGGGTCCCAAATACACAAAAATCACACATTCTGCCCCTTTGTGATTCTGCAATTGGGGGAGAAGTGGGCAAAATGACCAGGGCATATACAACCTTGCAGCAAGCTCAGAACTTGAATATATAAAGGGGGAAAACACATACTCATGGAAATAACTGAAACAAAAATCACTATCTGCATATACATTCCTATGTGCTCTAGGTGGTAGTGGAGGAACGTCTCCTTTTTCCCCATATAAGGGGAGAATAACGTGCTTATGGAAATAACTGAAACAAAAAAACATGCTATCTGCATATTCTTTCAGGTGTGCTCCATATGGAAGAATTTCTCTTTTTTGCTCACATATGAAATCTGGCATTTCTTCCTTTCATTCAAAAAATGTGCCTTGCTTTGGGTAGTACTGTAGTAGTATTTTCTGACTGACTGACCCAGACCAAGTTTAGAAATAAAGCATTCAGACTTTTCACTGGCTTTTATTTGTTCTGCGTTTGTTTCAGATTTAGGATTTAGAAGTTTTAATGCCAGAAACTGGCAGACAGCTAGGGAATAATGGTAGCCTATGTACTGTGGATGCATGTAAATAAGTGTGTTTATACAGCACTATACAGCTATGTACAGTCATTAGAAAATGTAAGTATACTTCATAGGAATAATGTTTTTTTTTTAGCATATATGAAAAATCAAACATTATATCTTCATTCAAACTGTACATATAAGGTAAATTTAGGGTGACAAATGAAACACAAAACTGTTAATACAAATGCTGATTCACAAGGTAAAATTAAGTACACACCTAAATTTGCCATCCATTCAAATCAATTTAGTTATATAGATCAGTGTTCCTCAACTTTTATACCATGGGGAAAATTTTTTCAGTTCTTCAGGGAACCCCTACTATAATTACTATATAATTACTATATCCAAACCTCATTTGAGAGGTCAGTGAGAAGAATTCCTCCTACATTACTGGCCAGTGGGAAGAATGTCACCCTATAGATATCCAAAACAAATCATTGGTGTCAGGTAAACTTACCTGAGTAGCACAAATTGCTCATTGCTTAAGGCACCCCTAGCAACCTCTGGAGGAACCCTGGTTGGGAAACACTGGTATGTGGAGTTTGCAGGCAGAACCTTATTCAAACTTTCGATATCTATGGTCTGGTGTTCACAAGACTTGTGTGTTTGTCAAGATCAAAGCTCTCCAAGGCCTACTGAACAAGGTTGTGGATACTAATACATGAAATAATGGTCACCCTAGAACTGGGGTGTCAAACTCAAATACACAGAGGGCCAAAATTAAAAAGACCAAGTCGGGGCCAAACTTGAAATTTATTGAAAAAATAGTTTTTCCTTCTCATTAGATATAAAACATTTTCATATGGAAACAAAGAGGTTTTTCTTAACATTCAATCTGGAGCAAGCCTATAATAGAGAAGAAGGCATAAGATGTTTTTTTTTTTTAATTTTATTTAGGAATACATTTCTCTCTGCATTTTTAGCCTCCCTCCCTCCCCACTGTTACACAGCCTTCTCACACAGAAAGACATCCCCAGCATCCCTATAGACATGCAGCCCCCCTACTACAATCATGGAAATACAGTTGTAATGATTTAACCCATTGTTTTCCTGCTGCTGGTTTTGCCTGATATGGAAGATTCAAATAACACGCTGTGTTGCTTCTATCATTTGCATACAGAACTACAGCTACAATGTATGACTGGGATAATGGAACTTACCGTTCTAATACTCACGCTGCATACAGTTCAACGCTGACTGAAAATTATTTCACCTAAATGTAAAGTTTCGAATCTTGAATAAGTGTCTCCTAGAGGTTACAGCGGGGCGCCTGTGATGTGTGAGAGGGGGGTGGGGAGGGGCAGAGATATTTCACCTGTCACATAGATGTGAGTGATACCGAGACTACAATTCCCAGCAATACTTGCGTCTATGGAAAAGTCAATGAAACAGAACAACAATGCGGGGCCACCCAGTGACGCGAGTGATGCCGGGAATTGTAGTAGCGGCATCACTCGCAGAGGATGCGTAGAAGCGGGCAGGCCAGATGTAATTTATTTTCAGAATTCTTTGGGGGGACAAAAAAAATGACCTTGCGGGCCAGAGTTTGACACCCCTGCCCTAGAAAAAGGAATGTCTGAAAATGAAAAGATGTAGATTTCTTCAAACTTGCCTACTCCTTTTCTTCTGTCTCTTAAACCCTTGCTTCTTACCCACCATTCCACATCCCCCTTCCTAGTGTGTGGTGCTTCCTTACCTCTTAGATTGTAAGCTCTTGGGGGCAGAGTCTTCTCCTCCTCCTGTGTAACTGTCTGTGTCTGTCTGTCATATGCAACCCCTATTTAATGTACAGCGGTGTGTAATATGTTGGCGCTTTATAAAAACTGTTTATTAATAAAAATAATATTAATATATTATGATAATAATACAGACAGACCTTTTTAACATTCTGTTTGAAATCTCATTAAAGTACCGTGGGGGGACTTAAAATGGACAATTCTTGTAAGGAAACCCACAAATATTTTGCAAGGAAATACATTTTTCATACTTATCAATAGGTTGACTTAGTTGATAGATGTCTAAGAGTATTGCCAGGTAATAAAATCCCATAAAGCTATCTGCTAAAGGGGCAACAACAGCTTTTAAAGGCCAGAAGGGTACTTTTATTGATATTTCTGTTGTAAACATGATTAAAAAGGTGAGTATATCACTTATGTTTGTGAGAACTATTTAAATGAAAATCTAACTGAAGTATGTTGAAAAAGTCAACAATGTGGGTGTATTTAATTTTCTCCAAATATCTAGGTATTTGCTATTTAGACGTATTTGATGCGTTATTTAGTAGACTTTCTGACTGCAATTGAAGTGTTCTGTTAAAAAGCAAAATGTTTTACTAATTTGTGGCATATTTTTAGTTAGAAATACTTGGCAATAGCTCCTAACTACAAAACAGAATAAAACACAACTCTGGTTACCAGACGCCTTCATATTTTGAGACTTCATAAGACAAACAAAAAGCTAATGTCAGGAAATGTTTCTGTAAAGATAATGATTTTAGGACAGTGGAAATAATTGCTTAGTGGTAAGCATTTATCACATTGAGCTTATAGTCATTGTAAACAAAGTATATATCACTTGACAAAGCTAAATATAGTGATTCTGCTGCGTAGCCGGGGCTGTCTGATGTGCAAAAGATGTAGGCCGTGATATCTGAAAGAAAATGATGTACACTTAGAAAAATCCCCTTTATTTGCGTCACTTATTATGGCTACAGAAAGAGCATCAATAGTAAATTATAATAGTGTAAATCTCACTATCGTGGAAAGATATACATTTATATGGCATCATTACCCGTACCTTGTAGTGACTACCGGTACTTTTTTTCTTCCTTTATGGACTTCTCCAGATGTTTTATCTAGTTACCCTAAAATATTATTAAAAACAAACCCAACATTAAAAAAATCCAGCATTTAGGACCCCTGACAATGACCAGGCAGGTGAATGATGTGCAGATATGCACAATTTAAAAAGACTGTTTTAAACTATGTGTATTCTTCTTAGCTTACTGTGCTTTATGACAAGTAAACCTGTTTATTAGGAATGAGCAGCAACATTTCAACTAGGTGATACTCAAATTGAACATATGGCTTTCAAATTTGAATCAAAAAGCTCAAATTAACATAAAAAAATTACTTTTTTAATTTTTTTCTCACTGTTTTTATTACACAGTATTTATATAGTGCCAACATATTACACAGCACTTTACAAATTCCATAGTCATATCACTAACTGTCCCTCAAAGGGGCTCACAATCTAATGTCACTAAATGCCTTTTAACACACTTTAAGGTCAATTTGGGGGGAAGCCAATTAACCTAACTGCATGTTTTTGGAATGTGGGAGGTAACCGGAATACCCGGAGGAAACCCACCCAAACACGTGGAGAAACTGCAAACTCCATACAGATAGTACCCTGGCCGAGATTCAAACCTAGGACCTAGCGCTGCAAAGGCCAAAGTGCTAACCACTGAGCCACCCTGCTGCCTCTAGTATACCTAAACACTTCTTATTTGCTGCCTGGGCCAATTAGTAATGGATATGCAAAAAGTTCCAAAAACCCGTAAGACTGATAGACTATTGTGTCCTATTGTGTCTTACTTCCCCCACCTCCTAAATTGTAAGCTCTTCTCCTCTCCTCCTCCTGTGTCACTGTCTGTATCTGTCTGCCATTTGCAACCCCTATTTAATGGACATCACTGTGTACTGTGTTGGTGCTATAAAAATTCTGTTTACTATTAATATGAATAATAATACAAATATAAGACTAGCACTATTTTACCACAGTGTTTACTGCCCCTGGGTGTCAACTGTTAAACATTCCACACCTGGAAGCAATATCAGACTATCACTGCTAGGCCTTTTTCAGTGCAGACATTTGCAAATGGCTTCAAAAAACTAGCAGAGAAATTCTATTTTTTGTACTGAAATCACTTGTAAACAATACTAGCCAACTATCCAAATGTTGCATCAATTCATGTCTATTGAGGTGGCAAAAGTGGCAAACTGGGCAGTATATGTAACAATAAAAAAACCCTATGGCCACCTTGTCACATCCTACTGCTTTTGAAATAGAGGGATAATAGATGGATAATGGATTTGTTTCAATGTTAAACTACTTATCTAAACTCAAATTTAGTGCCTCATCCAAGAATTCTTATTGGTCAATATGATCAATAACTCTACCTGTTACTTTTAATCAATGAGTCCTGTTATGGGAATAAGATGATTTTTGCCTTGTGAGAATGGCACCCACTAATGGTGATGTTAAAGACAACCCTGCTAATAAAGCCTTTAGCAGTACCTAACACCAAATCCAAAGCATAAAATTATATAAGGGCATATAAAGAATGTATATATTTACATTAAGTATTGATGACTAGTGGCATTCTCCCACTGTCAGACCTCAGATTCTACAGTATCTCAAAGGTGGGCAGAAATTAGCCACTTTGAAAAGTCATGTGACTAAGCAGAAGTGACCTCACTCCTAAAAAGTGCCAATGTGATTGAATTGTACTATTATTTGTGTGGGTGCAACTAATTTGAAACAGCTTGGTGCAACTGAACTGTTAATGCCTATTAAATACCATACATTTAATCCTTATTCACGTCCTAGATATTGAGCCTATATTCTGCTGGGCATTGGGGAATGAATGGGACTGCCCTGCTAACTTTAACATGATCTCTGCTGCTATGGATAAATATAAATATATACATAAATATATATATATCTTATATGTCTTATATATATATATCTTATATGTCTTTTGTGGTTATATTTTCTTTTCATATATATGTTGGGAGGTATGATTAATGGTATGTTTTCACTACTAAGAAATTATTCCATATATGTCTCACTTGTGTAAGACATCTGTGAACAATATACTATAAATTATGTTACATAATCTTTAAGGCATGTTTTTAATTTTTTTTACAGCAATTCCTTGCTGTGTTCTTACTGTATGCAATGAGCACTGTTATCCACCAGAGGGCAGTGTTGCTCCTCATATAGATCATGGTAGTCCTTCAGGATACATTTCTCAATGGATGAATCTGTTAGGAACTCATCATTTTGCTGTTAATTGTTATTGTACATATATATATATTTTTAAAACTGATTAGATTATTCTTATTTCCAATATATTGATTTGCACAAAATATTTGTATTCACGTTTGAAATATAAATAGGTAGAAACAATTTATAATAAGTATATATATAAAATTTTTCTTATCAGGCTCAGATAATGTTAATAAACATATTTCTACAGCATGACAGCACCTGACACCTAATAAATAATTTGTTGAAAATTGAGTGCTGCTGCATTTGCTGCTCGACAATGGTACAATGGTACAGAAATTCCTCCTTAAGGCCAGTGGGCTCGGAAATTTACTAACAAGTGATCCACAATTTAAAAAATAGTTCTCCTTTTTGTAGTACTTATGTTTTGCAGATTCAGCCTCTTGTGTCCCATGCAATGTCCTACCAGGCAAGGGAAAGAACAAGTGTTCCGTATCTATAGAACACCACACTCTCTTTGCACACCTGTGGTGGTAAAATGCTTAATTGGCACTCCTGGGCACATAATAAACTGCTGCTGTTGGCTCAGGATCGGCAAATGGCACTGAGGGTAACTAGATACGCAACTGCGGCAGTGGCACAATTCCTCAAACAACATTGGCGTGGATAAAAATAGCTTGTCTTAGTTCCCAAAATCTCCCATTTACTTGGGGATGTGGATATTGCAGTGGAGTCAATGTAGGGATACTGTCTCTAGGGAGTAGCCCACTTTGGGCACGTGGTATCTGCTATTTTTTTCTGTATCTGAATAGCAGAAAGGGTTTTCTGAAAGTTTACCCAAAAAAGAATTGTAAAAAAGGAAACATGATATGATACAGTAAAACATGTACAAACTACATAATAGACAGAAGAATAGGTATGTAAAAAAATATTGAGTGGTGACACAAATAGAATTTAGAGAGAACAGGTCAGTAGTCTGATAGCAAAAATGAACCTCTACAGTTAAAAAGAGAACATTTAAAGTATTGACCTGCTGAAAACATGCAAGCAAATATGTGTTTGTATTTTAGTTAATTGAAGGACGTTTTCTACAATGTGTGTAAACTGTCTTTTTTTAACATAAAAACTGTGAAAATGGGTAAAGCCACTAATTGGACATATTGGGTTGAGGAAAGCACATAGCACATTCATGGCTCCTTCCCTTCTTCTGGACAACCAGTACAGTTTAAAGGCGATTGAAAAAGACATTTCTTCTGAACCACGTCAAAAGTTTGAACTGGTACTTGTCCCCCTGTCCCCCATGCCAGTTCCAAGCTTTACTTTTCTTTACCAGTATTTTTATTATTCTCCCTGAAACTAATATATATATATATATATATATATTCCCAAATAGAGAAAGCTAAAGGTTCAAGTCTCAAGTAACTCTTTTGGTCTTCTGATATGGTGGGTGGGTTCATCAAGCAATAAGGAAGCTTAAGGGGCAGTTGTAGCCATCCTAAACTTGTTAAAGTAATGAATTTTCTTCTGAAATAGATAGTTCCTTGACTTTAAATATTTTGCAATATATGATATTTACATACTCTCTGACTGACCTCTGCAGCCTTCATCAAATCACTTTAAAGGGAATTTGAGCTACTACTGTACATGCTATAAAATGTCTTGATTCATGATTTAGAACAGAGTCTCTGAGAATCAATGCTAGGATTTATCTACCACTTACCTATATAATAAGACATGTTATTGTGAAGTTTTTCTCGTATCTTTTAAATAAACCGTCCATGTATGGCCAGGAAAACACGGCTGCAAGCAGCCAGAGTGCAGAGCGCATTTTCAGTTTTTCAGTATTAGCTTGAGCAAGTCTCTTTTGGCTGGAAGATGTTAACTCATTACATCTAAAAATGTTTGGCCTACAACAAAGGCTGAAGTGATGCATGGTTTATAATGTGAATGGGTAATGTAAGGTTGGGAATGGTTACAGGTTATATTATGTATCCCTGTCTATTGTACAAAGCTGTCATCGGCTCTCATATCCTTTTATAGCTGAGCGGAGCACTATCCTATAAATAGTATTGCTGTCACGTTCAGGTGCAGGGCAATATAGAAGGTTCCATGTGCACAGCGTGCAGCACAGATAAACAAGGGTGATGACAGAATCATCTTCTCAGCTCTCCTGTTAATTTCTTTCAGAGGGTGGTACAATGTGCTATGTTTGTACTCTGATTGAACTATTTTGCGAAACTTAAGTAAAAATGTAGGCAATTTTAAAAAATTCTTCGAACTGTAGACATGCAACTGGTTTGGTTTAAAAGGGATTGCACTTTTGTTGAAGTGGGTCAAAGGTACAATGGCATATAATGCACAGCATGGTATTTCACACTTCAGCAAAATGCCTTCTTGTAGATGTTTTGCATAACTGCCCACCAGCCTCTGACATCAAATTAGTAAAGTGGTCAAACAATTTCATCAAGTTCACTTTGATATCATACAGAAGCTTTTCAGGCCCCTAACCAGCAAAGAAACCCTAACGTTTTTACCAGCATGCTTCACAGCTGGCATGATGTTCCTTTCCTGAAATATCTTCATTGGTGTTACTGTGGCCAAACAACTGTATCTTTGAATAATAAGTCTATAGCACATTGTTCCAAGGTGTCTACCCTTGCCTGTATTTTCAAAGACAAACTTAGTCTTGTTATTATGTTATCTTGGGCACCAAAAACCTTTTCCTGGCTCAACTCACATGCAGTTTAAATTGGTGCAATCTATTTCTGTTTACAGATGCATATACTGGAAATATATGGAAATATCCTTAAGTATCCGTTAACTACATGGGCACCAACATTCTAATATCAAAGAGAACACCAGATCTGAGGTTTCCCAACTGCATGCTTGTTAAGGAGGTTCTAATCATTGCACCAAATCTGGACCACCTGATTCTAGTTTAATAGATTTGATGTGGTGGTAAATATATGTGGTTTCACTTACCTTTTGCATTGAAAAAAAATGTGTTTTTGTTATTTTTTAATATGAGTGTATGGTATTTTTATGTGGCACACTTTTATCTGTGATCACTGTTTGTAAGAATTACAGCCCTTCATGACACAGTACCAAACTAGATTGTGTCGATTTATATTTCAACACTCCTTTATATACATTTTACCATAAACCACCTGAACTGAATAAACTATCCTTTACTAAATACGCATTTCATATATTCTAACAGATGTGGGTAGATGTGTAATTCTTAAAATTCTAATTTTTAATATATTTAATTAACTGTTGCTATAAAATATTATTCTTCTCTGTTTGCTGCACAGTTTATGCCATGCGCCCGTAAGTGAAAAGTAGCAGCAGGCTCATAGCCTGGCCTCAGCATTCTCCAACTGTAATTCTATAATGCAGCAATGCAAAGCATGTAGCATAATGAAGTCACAGGAAGACATCCAGGGGAATTCATCTGAATGGCTTTTATATTTATAGGATTTACTTTCATTGTAAGGTATTTAGAAACTAAATAAGCATGCCCTTAGCACGGACTTATTCCATTTTCACATGTGTTTTTAGGAACATTTTACTTAAGAACTGCACACCTTTAAAAGCTAAAAGGTATTGTCAAAGCCCACATTGCTAATTGCCTATAGTCCTCCTGTCTACTCATTGCATGAATTATGCATTTATCATCTTTAGGAGTTTTCTGGTAGAGTGTGCTGCCTACTGTAATAATAATGCTTTCCACCCACTGCACTTTGAGGATCTGCACCCAATGCTTTGTGAGTAGGGCTAATCAAACTGTACAAACAGAGCACATTTTCTGATTTTTCTGTGTGTGTTTTCTCTTGCAATAGCAACATATAGTGTTTGTTATTTGCACCAAGAGCTACTACTTGGCCCAGAAGAGGGGATTAAATCTCCCAAATAGTTGTTCGTCACTTCCTTGGGACGCAGAGGGTATATCCATTCTGGCTGTTTGGCAATTGGTAACTATTAGGTCAAGTGGACAGCTGCAAACTGTGCTGCTTGAGATGTTTGACCTGGGGTAAATGCAACTAAACAGCCCTTTCATGACATAGACAGATTTCTGTGGGTTAAAATGTGTACACCTACCACGCAAAAGGTGAAATGGTGCTAAATTTAATTGGGTGGCGGGTTGAGAGGAGAATTTCCCTAAAGGACATGGTTTAGTGTGACATGTCTTCATTCAACAGCTTCCCTTGCAGCCCTTGGCATTTGGTCACATGATATCTAAGGGTCAATAGGGATATTGATGTCCGAAGACCCAACTCTATCACGTGCCAAAACAGATAAGTAGGTAGGTATATAATGCCCAGCAGCTGTTTCTAACTGCATGACCCACCCTAATCACTGTCTGAACTTTAAAACAACTCCACTTAGGGCCACTCACCCATTATATCTTTTTGGTACTGGTCCATGAGGCATATGCCAATCTGCCATGTCCTCCAATGAAAACAGTTGATAGTAATCATTAACCACCTAACCGATAACCCCGACCTTGGTACGGGGTAAAAAAAGTTACTATTTTCGATAACCCCGAACTTTCAGGTCTACAATTTAAAAAAAAAAAATTCATGAAAACCTGTAACGCTTTTGGAACAGAAATCTAGACCTCAGTGTAACGCCCAGGTGGTTAAAACACTTTCAAAAACTCATCACACTTTATACAGATGCTGTAGGATTTATCACCATGATCTCTTTGAATCCCACTTTATTGGCAAAGAAAACAGAAATTTTAACAGTTTTCTGGTACCTAAGTAAGTTTCCCTTATATAATTATTTATGCCCCAAAGCAATTGCATTCTGCATTCTGTTTTGGCAACAAGAGATTTTTTTGCAACAGAATAAAAAAATTTCAATGCCTCAATTGTTTTCTTTTTGCTGTAGTAAGTTTATTTATAACTAGAAATTCATGCCTATGACCAGTTTTCTTGCCTGGAGGTGAGTGTAAAGGTAAAAAGATCAACTAGGGGTCTGAACTCTTTTATCCAAATGACAGTCATTAAAAACTTGTACTTCATTTGTGGATGAATACTGGCAGGAGATTTTAGAAACTGCTTGATGTTACTTGGAGACTGGAACCAGGATTACAATTTTGTCAGCCTTCCATCATTAGTTTTTTTTCTCAAAATTCTCATTTTATTTAACAAACAAAGAATGTAACAGAAGGAGTAAGAAATGTGTAATAGCTTCAGTGGCATGGAAGATGGTAATATAGAACAAGAGCCAAAGGATGATCCAACCTGAAATTAAACCTGGCCAGTGGATATCACTTGTTTGATTTATTTGGGTTTTATGTAGTGTAAACATAAATGTGGGGTGCCTTAAAGTGAAGCCATGCTTTGCCCATACAGGATAATATAGCTTGTTAGTACACCATCTGCTTACACATCAATGTCTATGACTTCATCTGTGCTTTAGGTATACAAGTGCAGATGAAAATGCCAAGATGGCCACAAATAGCATTGTAGCACATTTATTCTGTAGGAAGCTTAGAGGAGTTTGAATGTTATTCACTTCTACAACTTTTTTGGGAACTATTATTTTTTTTTGAAGGATTCAAATTAAATAAACAAAACATACAATAATGGCTCAAAAACAAAAATAATAGCATCATACAAATATCATACAACTACTTTTATCTCACAGACATACAAAGAAACATATGGTACAATGATTTGCTGTGTGTCCCTAGGCATCTTGTCATCTCACATTGCTGCAGTCGAGGTGTTAAGGATTTCTTTTACACACTTAGTATGTTCTACTTTTTGTTTAACTCTGAATATCCTTAGAAATTTTTGGTCTTCTAAACACATAGAACTTTTTTACTATTCAGTTGTTTTCATAGTGGTAAATGTGATATTTAATAATTATGATTTGTTAAATATGGTAACGGATGCCTTAACATAAACAGCCCTTGTTTAAAAAAAAAAATAAAAAAATGTTTTTTTCCAGCTTTAGGTGGGTATGGGAATTTCTGTCTATGGCAGAATGTGAAAGCCAATAGGTCAACAGGCTGCAGTGAGCAGTGACAAATGACATATGAAATAGACACAAAAATGGTAATGGTTACTGATTCTGTTCTGCAGGAAGCAATATGGGAAATAACGGGGGATCTCAGAACAGTTTGGATTACAAATACTCCCCCTTAGAAGTCTAAAGGCTTTATAATATTTCTTCATTGACTTTCCTGGTGGATTCCCTGCTAGAAGTCTGGGCACTCTCACAAACAGTAAGGGCTACAGCAAGAGACACACTAAGACATATTACCCCTGGTCAGTGAGTTTATATATCTAGTTACAGTATATCCTAGATAGGTTTAGTTTGTTATTGTGCTCTATTGTTCATTTCTAGTATTTTTTATTGCCTAGAACTAATGTGCACTTTTGGTATTTACATAGTTTTATAGTTTTAATTTGGGTTACTCATAAGCCACCTATTATATTTTGTTACTCGTTTATATTTTTAGGGCCTGTTGCCCTAAAAAAATTGTTGGTATTTTTACTAAACTATCAGTGTTACTGGCTCCAGGTGATTGGGAGCAAACCACGTCCATAATGGTAGCAAAGAAGAGATTTCAGGTAAAATAAAGCTGCTTCTAAGAAGTATGTATATATAGTATACGCTATAGGCAATACAAGCTTAGGCAGTGTCTCTCTATTTCTGGGAAAAGAGACTATTTTAAAGTAAACTTTACAACAAGAGAACAAAATAACATGGGATTTTAGAAAAAGAAGATTAGATTTAGAAAAAGTTGATGATCCCTGAGCGCTCACTTTGTGGACGTCTTCAACTCTCTGTCCCCTCAGTGCCCAATACTCAAAGATATACTGAAGGCTCATTTAATTGCAATGCCAAAAGAAGGGAAGGACACGACAGCCAGTGCAAGTTACAGACCAATTTCGCTACTTGATGTTGATATGAAATTGTATTCCATAATTCTTGCAGCCTGTCTAACTAATATCATAATTATTACTAATATTATTAATATTAATGAACAGGATTTTTTTTAGCGCAAACAGATTACGCAGTGCATTACATTAAATGGGGGTTGCAAATGACAGACAGGTGCAGACAGTGACGCAGAAAGAGGAGAGGACCCTGCCCAGAAAAGCTTACAATCTAGGAGGTGGGGACCAAGTTGGGTTTATACCAAACTGAGAAGCCCATGACAACACTACTAAAACCCTGGATATCGTGCTCTGGGCCCAAAGCAAAGGTCATCAAATGATGCTTCTCTTGACAGATGAGAAGAAAGCATTTGACAGGGGAGATTGGGTATTTTTTAGGCTGACAGGGTTGCCCCCTCTCACCTTTAATATTTATACTTACCCTTGAACCTCTCCTACGGAGGATCAGAAAAAAAAACAACAAAATATTAAAAGGGTACCCATTGAGGGACGCACCTTTAAGACAGCTGCGTTTGCAGACGATCTGCTGTTCTATATAACTACTCCATCACCTCAATTCCCAAACTTCTACACGAATTGAAAGAATTTAGTGCATTCAACTTAAAATAAACTACCAGAAATCTGAAGTCTTAAATGTATCTCTTACAGATCATCTATGTAGGTCCTTTAAGGAAATAAGGTGTCTATTTCGTTGGTCCAAGGAGGTGATTACATTCCTTATAAGCACAGACCTCTACAAATTGTACACTTTAAGTCTTCTCCTTATGTTGCAGGGTTTTAAACGTGAGCTCACACAATGGGATGCAAACTTCATTTCTTGGTTTGGGTGATGCAACGCAAATAAAATGGTGCTCTTGCCCAAATTACTAAATGTGATGCAAACACTTCCAATTAAAATACTTGCTTTATTTTTTCAAAATGAAAAACGAATAGCCTAATGGTTTGAGAGGATTAATGAACTATGTTTGATGGAAGATCTCACTGTTTCATTAAAAGGCACTGAGGAGGATGCCAGGCAAGGATGGCTCTACTAGACTATGTTTTGTGAATCTCCAGAATATCTTACTGCTTTCTAAACTGACCCATGATTCCTAACGTGATATATTTCTCAGCCTCGGGGATAAGAGAACTGGGGATCCCCATTCCTCTTTAGCCCTATTTCCTTACCCTTCTTCAACCCAGATACCATAGTTCCAATCCCATATATACCCTCCCTACTGAAACATCCACCTTCACCTTTTCCCTGTTAGTAGTTCTACCCCTCCCCCCCCTGTTTTTTGATTTATATATATAAAACTAAAAAGAAGGTTGAGTTCACTGGGATATGTCAGCACTGAGTGTTTTTATTAGAGAACTATCATAATAGGTTCAGTAATTGTTGAAATGTTTGATGGATCACAAGTATACTACCTTATACCTATATATTGCATACTAGCAGACCACCAGAGGCTGCTCATAGAAAGAGAATGTCATTTACAGAGAGACTGTCCACATAGATTACCAGGGACTTCTACTGCTAAAGTCTGGCAGATAGTGCAGAGTCACTCAGGGAGCCTAATATGTTGAGGCTTAGTAATCATGTACTTAAAATTTCTTGGAGAGCTGCACATGTAAGTGCAAGTGTTGAGCAGAGTGATACTTTCCCATATGTCCCCTGATGTCACATATCTTGCACAGAAGACACACTGTAAAGTATGTCTTTAAAGTGTGTCTCTAAACCATTGTGACATTCCTCAAATAAAACGTATATCTCTTTCAATAATGAATATATGTTGTTACTATTGTATTTCTTATTCACTGTGTACATGGCTTCTTCTTTTACTCCATTCCCTCCACTTCACTTTGTGACTTTTTGTTTCTTACTCTGTTATACTGCTAAGTCTATGGCTTGTGGTCATTTATTCTTAGGAACCCTAACTTATCTCCTATGTTCAGAATTTCTAAAGCACTAATTATGCTCCATTCTAAGCTACTAAGGGTGTGCAAACGAATGTTCTATTTTAGTGGAAAGTCCACTTTATCAGTGAACCTTTCCTGTTTGTGTTCTTTTTTGGTCTGCTCAAAATCCCAAGTCTGCCAGTCAAGTAAATTGATTACTTACTTATTTACTTACTTATACACAGTCTGTGCTTGGACTTTATCATTAGCAGTGTTATCCATTCTCTATATTATTGAGAGGAGGAGAGGTGGAGGTGTTCTTTAACACACTATGGGTATGTTCAGACTGATGGGTCATCATTTTCTTACACCCCTGTTCTTAGCTGAAATGCTACATGTACTTTGATTCAGGCGCATCGGTAAAAATTAATTGGAGCATCAATTTTTCAGTACTGCCTGTTTTTGAAATATATTCAAATCAAATCCATGAAGGATTATAACCATTGTGATGTTATTAGCAAGGTTACTATAGCAAATATAGTATTATACCTCATTTCAGTTTCCTTATCCACAACCCTTCCAGTGTAAGTTGCGAGTCCTGTTTTATAGAATATTGTCAATCAGAACCTATTTTTTTTTTCTTTAAATAAAGTGGGGATGGGTAAGCCTAATCTTTTTGCTGCCTGTGTCTCTTATGGGGAGACGCCCCCTTTTTAACTTTTCTGGTGCCAACAGTGTAGGAACTGAAAGATAATAAGTATGTACTTAAATATAAACACATTTGACTACAAACCAAGGTACCTACATTTACCTGAAAAAAAACCAGGAAAAACACTTTGACTAGAGTATAAACCCAGGGCACAAAATGTAGCCTTCACTGCTAACATTCAAAACATTAATCAATTGAAACCCCCAATAAAATCAATGTGAATAAATACAACCATAGTGTGTTATTTTTAAAACATTAGTTTCTAAAGGTAAAATTTAAAATCACATGGGCTTAGTCTGTATATCTTTTTCCCAATATTTACAGGCTGTAAATTCTAGTGGGTTATAATGGGTCATTTAATCCTAAATTATCTTTTGTGCATGGTTATTTGCTGTCAGTAGATGTTGTTGTGTCCTTATGTAAAGTGTTAGATGCAGATGGTCTTAGTCAGCTTTTACCTGTCAAACCAGACACAAATACAATTCCAGGACATGCCACTAGGTATCACCCAAATAAAAACTGAAATTCTTCTTATGGCAACGAAATATTGGTTTATACTTGAGCACATATAGTGTTTCTAACAGGGCCACAGACATAAACAAAAACCTGATATAGATTATATGCTTTCTCTTATCTCATAGATAAGATGCTTCCTCATGTAGGAAACTATATAAAATATAGCTAGAGGTACATTTTATGTGACGATAGATTTAACAGTTCTGTTACATTTACTTTTTTAATACAGTTACATACAACTTTTTATACAGCTTTTGGTGAACTTGCTTTTTGACACAAGAAATTACATTTTTTATTATTAGAGCTGAAACATGACATTTAATGAACCAATCAGTATACTTGATTTTAGTTGAAATTGTGTATAGTAGTTGTCAGGCTGTTATTACACTAAAATTGGGTAATCTGTTTTGTATCTGATTTTTTATAGCATATTTCCTCTACAAAACTTTCTAGTGGTAAATTTTATAAACTAGGGATAGAGTATTCCAATGCATTCACTATGTAACTTGTAATCAGTAAGGCCCCACATATTATCATTCTTGTTAATAGCATATGCAGGCAAAAATAGGTAAACCTAATATGCAGGCAAAAATTAGGTAAACCTAATCTGCCATACTTAGGTACTAGTGTTTTATGTTTCCCTTTTAATTTTCCCGAGAGTTGTGCCCACCACTTTCATGTACATCTATATGCATACTGTATGTAGTAGGATACAACATGTTCCTGCTTATCTCTACTGTATATGGACATAAATTTAGTTGATAAAAAGGAAGACACAGGTCATTGCTATATCATTTTCTGCTCTCAGTTAGTCAGCTCTCAGGCTATTAGTTTTGCTGGGGCAATGTGATAGCCTAGTGTTGTCTGCATGGTGCTTTCTTAATACAGGGACATTACCTCATGTCTACTTAAATTTCTTGCCCAGGATCTGTCACAAAAATCATTAGAAGCATGCTGAGGACATCTTTACAAGTTAAGATTATTTTGGTAATACTAAACCGCTGAAAGCTGTGAGTTGATCAATTTTGGCAATTTAGGAAGGCCTCCAAAAATTGTACTTACCATGGGCTTTTAGGCAAATAGTTTAATCTGTAGCAATCTTTCACCCTATATTCATTGTGCTTTATATTTTCTGTATCCAGCATTCTTGATATATAAGTTTCTGTTTCAATCTGGTTCAATTCACAATGTACATTATAATTTCACTATAAAAACTCCTTTAGATCTACATCCTACTATGTAGCACAAAAGCCTGTCTGATGGAATACAGATTGATTGGACTATAGGTAAGCCCCCACATTATTTAGTTTCTGTACATTTAAAGGCCAGTTATGAACAGTTTTAGAGCTTCTGATGGATATAGTTGTGGCTATTTGAGACCCAGATAGAAAAACTGTTAATGTACTGAGACTCACGATTGGTGAGTAGTTTCCCCCTAGTGTGGGAACTCATTGGGCCACCCCCACCACCCCAGGGCATTGCTAAAATTGTGAAATAGCTGCACAGGGGTCATGCTAAGGGAAGTAGTGAATGGTTGGTGTGACCATATTGTGCTGTGCAGTTGGATGTGCTGGTGATCCAGCAAACCTGGAATGCATTTCTTCAAAGTAATTTGTTTTTTTGCTAGCAAATGTTTTGAGTACTGGACCAGATCTATTCAAGGTTGTATCACCCAGCTTCACTGATGAAAGTGTATCCTCTCCGGCCTTGGAGAGCTTTAATAAATAAGGTGAAATTATGGTGAAAGATAAACCCAAAAAACTATAATATTTTGACTTTTCTAAGAACTGCAATGTAAAAAATAATCTGAAAGAGTAAAGGCAAGTATTTTGAAGAATTGTTTAGGAAGTTTGGAGCAGCAAGTTTGGAAGGTAAAACATAAGCAAAGGAAACTGGAAATCTGGGAAAAGTAAATCTGACAGGGAAAACAAATAAACTGAATGAAAATAGGATCCAATACACAATGAAAATGAATATATATACCAGAGCAGTAAGATCATCATATACACGTATCTATCCCCCAGAAGTGTTTTTTAGTTTTAGAAAGAGTTGGAAAGGATTAGAACTCCTGTCAAATGAAGGAATAAATTCCTTTACTTCATGTCTGTTACAAAGTTGTGGCATCAGGACAGGAAATGATAGGAAATCTCAAACAGAAATACAGAAAGAAGTAAAACTTTTAAGTGAAGCCTGGGTATTTTGGAACCTTTGCCAACTTTATTTTTGTTGCCTATTTTCCTGTTGGAGATTTTCCCTACTTTCAATCTGATAAAAATAAAAGGTTTTGCAAAAACTTAAATTTCTTAACAAAACAATGCTCCAAACTTCTTAACAGGGTTTCTAGGGTTTCTTCTCCCTCTCTCCCTCTCTATCCCCTTGGAGTGTAGATATTCATTAAAATAGTAAAATAATACTCCAAACAAAATTCTTGCATTTACATTTTCCTGTGAAAGAAATTAGCTTGATGAAAATAATCTTATAAATGTGTGTTAATTTTTTCAATACCTTAGTTCTATGTAAATGAACATGTTTCCTCATTACAAACACAAACTTCATGTCCTGCCTTACAGTAGTACACAATAGTTTTGTTTTATGGCTCTTTCTTACAATCTCACAACTCTAAATAGTCTGGCATATTAAGTGCCTCTTTCAAACTTATTTTGCTGCACACTCAAATGAGCTCCCACCTGCTCCCATTCAACTGTATGGGAGCAGTTGGGAACCATTTTGTGCAAGGGTTACAGACACACAACATAGCATTTATCAAACGCAGCAGTTGACTCTACAGAACACATAGTAGTGCTACGTAGCAACTAACCAAATAGTTTTCAACCTCAAGTCTGAAATAGGCCTGACTGCACTAAATTAGTGACAGCTCCATCCACTGGCTTTTATTACAAATCTCTATATCAATAGTATTAACGTTTAAATGTCAAAAAGTTGCTCTCAGTATTCAGTAAATACTGAAAAAATGCCTCAAATGTGTATTTAATCTGAATATTTTGTCTCACTTTAACCTCTTACCTTAAATGACATCTGGTTGATGTTAGTCTTTATGCCCTCATGGATGCATGGTATTGCCTCCCCCTTTATACCCTCATACACTGGGCAGGTATTAGAATGATATAAGTTCTCCTGGCTATTGCTTAGGAGGTACTTAAGGCCACTGTATCTCTAGAGGTGACATCTCAGGGATTGAAATTATCTGTATGGGTTTTGCACAACCAAATATAGTAATCAAATATATCTTGTGTTGCTATCGTGGAGACTAATAGATAAAGTGTAATATATCCAAAACTTGTTGTTTTTGAAAAGTGGGGAAGAATTAAAACCCTCTTCTGTGTCTCTGTCAGGTAAAATCTGCCCCTCTAAATGTCCTGAAGACCAACGTCACCATGTCAGAAATTAATGGAAAATCCAAGATTTTACAGTTGTCACTAAAACGGGAATAGAAGGGAAATCTTTCAGTTTGAACACTGAATGTGGTTACAAGAAGGAAACTGTCTCTGGCTTTAAAGGAATTTTATTTCATTTCTTGCTTCTGTGGGACAGGAAAAGGAGGTTAAACTTGCCAACGGGATCAATGCAGGAAAAAAAATAAACAGATTCGGGTTTAACCATTCCTTACTTCATTCAAAACCAAAAGAAAACATTTTTTTATGCACACTTTTTTCTTTTCAGGTGATTCTAACTTTTTATAGGGTATTAGGTTGTTATATCGGAACTACAATTGTTTGTAGCTGTCAACCATACCCAGTCTTCAAAGATGCCACAAAATGCAGGTGACAGACAACTAATTACACATCACTTACATGAAGCCATCATCACTAAGATTTATATTTCCTGATTGCATCTACTGGAAAATAGCACGTTAATGGAAACATATGATGGATGTTACATTATAATAGAGTTTTGAAGTAACATATCTTTCATTATTACTTCCAAAACTACCAGGCTATTTACATTCTTACCCTTGAGGAATAAACTGAACATGCCTTTCCTTATTTGTAAATGTTAGTTGGGTTCACTGTGTTTTGGCATCATCTTTCTTCCATAAAGTATGCATATCGCTTCCAGAACTCTGTATTACAATTGCAGAAGCGTTGGATCTGTGATTTAGAGACTGAAAATCAATTATTCTAAATGTCATGGGGGTTTTACTTGCCTGGTTCTTCCTTCCTCCTAAAATGTTTTCAAGTTATACTGTATACTGATTTTTTAGGACATGGAGTTCATGGTTCATGTAAATTGTATATAACGAATGAAATGTCCTGTATCATTCCCTACCTGCATGTCTGCAACTGTGTTTTTTTAATTGTAATTAAAGGGACTAGATAAAGAGGTAAACTGCTGTAAGAAGTGCATATATCTCAGGCCATCTTAGGCCATTCTGCCAAAATTCTTTTGACTCTTTGTAAAACATTACTATTATTTACTTTAATTTTTGTTGGTGGTGTCATAGGTCATCTTATCTTGGCACTCATGAAAAGCTGTGAGCAAATAAACTGCCAAAACTAAAAGCAGATAGATGTACACATTACCATGAACATACAGTAATAGCACCATGCTATTAACCATCAGCTGTATGAGAAGTCATTTTCTGGTAAAATTATATAACATAATATATCTAAATTAGGGCCTGTTTACACTGCAACATGAGGTAACAACTCTATATGTGTGCTGTATTGTACATAAAGGTGTTTTGACAGCCCCCCCTCTAAAAAAATAAAATTAAATAAATGCATTGTGCATAAATGCCCTGAACATTAAAAACTTTACTTACACGCCAATTTTCCTTACTTGAGATGCACATCCTTTGTAAAACATTGCAAGAAGGTGTAATCTTAGGGTTCACTGTTGCACATATGTTATATTTTCTCAGCCATTGACATCTTTTCCTTCTAATTTATCTCAGGTTCGTGGCAAAAGCAAGGCCTCAGTTGCTGGATTATGTGTAGGAGATGAGGTCATTTCTATCAATGGGACTCCTTGTACTGATATTCCTTACTCAGAAGTTGTGGGGCTTATTGAAAAATCAACTGACAGTCTCCAAATACTTGTTAAAAGGTAACTATTTTATTATTATACATTACTTTTCTTTTGTTAATATTTGTTATACTATTAAGCTAACATGGAGTGTAGTTTAGCTTTTCAAAAAGACCCTGTCAGGGTGGTAAAACAGAAATAGAGTGGTATTACACTGTACCTACCTGTCCATCCCCTCATTTAATGAAAGGATATTGTGTAGCAGTGTTCCTGCAACTGTTTCTGGGTAACAGTTTCAGGTGTATACAAGAAATCCCAGTCCCATCTGGCCACTGTGGTTCTTCTTACAGATGCCTACATCTTTATTGTATCATGCCACAACTATGGGTCAGCAGGAAAAACCTCAGCAACCAGTGGCAGGACCAAATATATTGGTGCCAATGGCTTTGCTACAGAATAAAATTTCTGCATACTGGTCAACAGATGAGTACCGGTAACTATAATGCTGATTTCTTTACAGGTTAATTCTATTTTCTATGTTTCCCTGTTTCTGATTACATTTATGCTATACTAATCTTATCACCTTATACAAGTTTACATTTATAAAACTACAACTAAAAATTCCCAAACTTATAGTAAGAAATCCAAGGTTTTAAATGGTATAGGTGGTTTTTCAAACAGATATTTTGTAAGTAGCACAAATGCATTTAACTACAGTGAACAATGTTTTTTTTTTTGCATTTGCAAGGAAATTTTGTGGCATATTGTAGTTTTTCAAATATAACAAATAAAACAACTATCAAAGAGTAATAAATATGGTCATTCAGCAACTGACAATGTTCACAGTGCATTTCTTTATTTTGATCCATTCTAATACTCCCAATTACAGACGAGATCTTATATAAACACAAGGAATGTTTATTCTTGCAAGAAGGACAGTTACAAAGAATTCTTTACTTCACACATTTTAGCTTATTATTGCATGTAAGACATAAGTATTTACAAATGTCTTTTTGTTGTTTACTAGCTAGAAATTCTGGTGCGACATTGAATTTCACGAGAAATGAAATTGGCTGGCAGCAGTGGCTATTGTCAGCATTTGAGCACAGTCTAATATCTGTGTAGCCTTTTAAGGTGGGAATAACTACCAAACCTAAACTTGTTTTTTTCTCCAGACTCCTAACACAGTCAAACTGACTTCACGTAGTTAAAAGCATTTTCCTTTGTGCTTTATCTAACAAGATACTAGGTCATTGCCATGAAAAGTAAAACTGTGTCTCTATGTTTTTAAAAAGTTTGTTAATAAAATAAATAATAGGATTGATTAAAAAAAGTTTCAAAACAAAACGGAAGTTTTGTTAAATAAGCAGTTAAATCACACTAAAATATATAAAAAAAGAAATTACCAGGAAATTACTTCTTAAATCCATAAACCACTTTCCCTTTCTGCTATTATTTTTTTGTACCACAAGAGCCAGGTGGCAAAATGATGTATGAGTTACATCATCTATGGCTGACCAGTGGAGAAGACTGGCTAAGGACAGAAGTCTTTGGATGTGCAAAAAAAGTAGAAAAGGAACAATTATAACAAAAGAATCTAACAACAATAGATGGTTTACACTATGCATTGCACGGATTTGTGCACAACATGCATGTGTTGCTTTTATAAGAAATGACTCCCAATACAGTAAGAGAATGTATGTTGCAGTGCACTTCAATGCATGATAACACATTAATCTGCATTGTTGTGCTCCGCATCACAAACAATATTGCAAGTTCAACTCCAAATTCAAATGAACCTAATTCAACATACAGTACATTCACTGAGGTGTTACTGCACCACAAACTGAATAGATGTGAAGATGAACTCTGAAAGATGAATCCAGATGGTTCATCATGCCCTATTTCACTTTTTCACTTATTTAAAAAGCTTACTATTCGTCAAATGCCAGTAACATTTTTATGAGTTCAAAATAAAGTTCTGTTTGTAAGCAGTTGTATCAGTATTGTCCCAATTTTAGTGGTAATTTGTCTCCTGTACAATGCCTGCTCTTCATCTGTTCTCACGTCAGGAGCTTGTCATCTATACTTCTGTTAGCAACAGACAATCAGTATAACAAGTGGCAAGATCAGTGCTCATGATATACATGAAGTGGCCATGACATATAAGCCATAATCGAAATGCAATATTAGTAGTATGCTTGTTACCACTTGGTTAATGGTTAATACGTTTATTTAGGTTTACAGAATGGGTCTAATTTAAAGCTCTCAAAAACTGGAGAAGATAGACCAACATGGGTAAACCTATGTAATCCAAAAAAACCTGGAATGGATTTCTTAAAAATCATTTGTTATTACTGTTATAACTCCTTCTATTATTGGACCAGGTTTGCAGGATCAACTAGATTCTACTATCTTCACTACTCCTGGAGAGCTTTATTATATCAGACCCAATGTATTACAATTTGAATTTGGAATGTGGAAAGCTGCTGTATCTTCATTTGTTAAGGCGTAGATAAGCATTGGATGACTTAGGATGGCTATATCGAAACGAATTGATATTTACTGTTTTTGATAATTAGGTAGGTAATTTTCTTAAACTTATTTTTTAAAATAGGAATTTTTCAAGTAGGATTTTGATGCAGTAGATACAGCCTAACAAAGGTCAACAAGGTTTCCAGTGCATATCTCCTATGTTCAGTCCTTTCTATCTGTCATAGCTCCCCCAACACAATTATTGTCAATTACTTGCTGTCAGAATGACATCTGGGAATTGCTATGTTTTATATAGAAGAAGCAGCTTTCAAAATGCAGATGCTGTGCAAAAAGAGAATTTCAGATAGTCCGCAAATGTCATTGAGTGTAAGATTACATTGTATTTACTTCTTTACTTAAATGTAGATCATTTGCTTGACTTTTGATTATTATGTGTCAATTTATAGAATAAAATGTATACTTTTTATTTATAGTAAACAACCTTTTTTAATGAACACTGGTCATTTCTTCACATCACATCTAATTATTAGGTGATGTACAAGCATCATAAAATAGACAAATAAACCTCCTTTACCTTCTCTCACTAAACATTTTTACTTTACATACTTCCCCTCCCAGACACTACAGCTTATAGTGAGAAAGTTTTACCAATACAGGAAGCTCTCAAATCTAGAAAGCAGTGAGTAGGACTAAGTACGATCAGGCATTAGAATCATAAGTGGTAATAATGATAGTCACACTTTTTGCAACTTTTTTGTCCCATTGCCATATGAATCTTTTTATGACAAAGACATCTCTGGTCTCCGAGCTTTAATGGGCGAGTGCCAGATCATGTCATTGGAACAATGTTTGTTTCATGTTGTACGTGATTGTTGAAGGCATCACTCTTCTTATGCATATATTAAAACAACTGCAACAAACCTTTTTTCTTTAAACATCTAACCAACAATTACATTAAATTTCAATTTCCTCCTTAATTGCAGGGTGATGGTCTTTAGGATGATTCAATCATAAGGTCATCAGGTTTAAAGGCATCATGCTTGCAATAGTATATTGATCCATGGATATAGAACAATAGGAAAATGTTAACAGAAAACTGTGCATTGTGTGGAGTGGGAAGGAAAAATGAGTATACCTCCATTTTGCTCTGCTCCTTAGGAAAGCAAATCCAAGGTCATCCCGCTTGGTCAGCCAGGGCAAACTGATCAATGATTCTGAGGAACTAATGTACCTAAGCTAGATTTTCACCAGAGATGATCACTACCATTCCTCATTGACAATCATTTAGCTTGTGTAGGTTGCCTCAATAGTTCTTCTTTTTCCTAAAATAAAATAGTAAAGGTTGTAAAATTTTAGGATCACATGATAGGTATCCCCCCACACAAATATTTACATACATACAAATATGGTATCAGTATATAGAATATGTTCACCACCTTTACACTTTACTGCTCTTCCATCTCTTTTAACATTAACACCTCAAATTTGGTTGAAGCAAAACCCCAATTTGAATTATGGCAGTTGCAGGAATACTTTTTCAGGTAGTTGTAGCAGCAACACAATACATGATTTTGTGAAATAGTTCCAGGTCTGCTTCGACCAGCAGAATAATATTGGCCTTTAATGATAAACTCGGTTTCACAGGTTGAAAATTGTTCTATTGACACTGGCAAAAATCTGTGACTTGATCTTGATTTCTAAACTGTCCTACCCCTGGCCAAAATCTACGCACCTCTACCTGGGAGTTTTATAGAAAATGGTCCAGAGCAGGACAGTTTTATTCAGCATGAACAGGCCCAAATGCAGAGAGAAATCATGGCAATAGAAGAGTCTTCACATGGATAAAGAACAGTTTGCCAATTGACCCTAATCTCTCTATATGCAAAAATTCTGTGGTTGCTCTCAGCCCATGCTCCCCTTTTATTGTGGGGGTGGATTCTACATCCTCCTAATTATTGGCTTTTCTGTGCTGGTAATTTTCCTGTGCCAATCCACTAAAAAGTTTGCTTTTGCTTTTAAACTTGAGTCTAAAAATTTGCTGTAATTTCATGTCTGAGAAAATTAGAATCTCATTATAGTTTTGAAATGCAGCAGTTGTATAACTGCACCCAGTAGAAGTTGTTGGTTATGGAGATAAGGGTTCAGCTACTGATATTTGAGAACTATTCAAAATGCACATCTTAGTAACAATGAACCATTTCCATGCTACTCAGATAATGGCTTGGTAATATTACTGCTGAGTATTGGGAATGCACTGAAGACTTCTAGTTGGCTATGACTTAAAAAAAGTCTTAAACGTCTTTACAGCAAATGAACTGTTTTAAAGGGGGGTTCTTATGTACATAAATTTATTTAAACCATTCAATCAGAGGTTGATAACATGAGTTTAAAAACTGCACGGTGAATGATTCCTGATGTACATGTAGATAAATAACATTCAGGGAAATTGTATTAGTAAAGCTGATTATGTCCAGTCATTATGAAAATGTGTGTCTGGAAATCTATTCTCTAAGAAGCCTCCAGTAAATTCCTGCATTCAGTAGTGGAATATACACATAATGTAAAAAAAAAATGATGTTCAAAAAAAAATTAGGTTCAGAGCAGATGTCCTTTTTAATGCAATGAGGATGTGCAAGCTTCAGTAATCCATAGCAACCAATCAATTTTATGTCTCATCTATTCACAGCATTAAGCACAGTGAAATATATTGCTATAGGAAATTCTACACTTTGATGTATCAATTATAAATTATTAAAAAGGCAATATTGTATACAAAGCAAAGGTTGTTTTGTAAGAATATGTTTTATGAAAAAATGTGTTATGTTTTACATCAAATTGTATTAAAACAAAGACCTATATCACTAAATGGAGTTTATCAAATGTTTGCATTATTCATGATAATATCAGGGTGCTATTAAGGGTTGTCATTTTTTTGTAAAAGTTGGTGACTAGACCTGCTAGAACTCAATAATAAGGTCTCCATGACAGATAGGCAGACTCTGCTTACCTATGTGGATGCTTCACGAGGATGTTTCATTCCTCATGCTGTGCAATACTTTTGCATCTATCCAGAAGTAATATACCAGGATACTTTTACACTTTAATCACTTTGTAATTCTATAGCTTTAGGGTACAGAACGTAAAATCCTGTATATCATAAAAATATGTACCTATACCATATTTATCATTTTTATTGCAGGGCACCAAGCAAGCCACAGTCAGCAGAAAATAGGAATGGACAACAGGAAAACAGAGAACTGTGCACTGAAAGTACTATGCTAGAGATCCGTCTGGGCCCAGAAACTGCAGCCATAGAACAAAACACCTCTGAGATACAGTATCAGTCACTTTATTCAAAATCAGGTTGTGATGCAGCATTGATAAGAGGAACAAAAGATCATGAGGTCATGCTGGAACACAAGATTACCCCTAGAGTGATCGAAACTTCCAAAGATGGCATAACAGGTGACATCACACTGACAAGGAGAATAGAAGAAGGTAGACCAGGTGCTATGGTTGAACTGCAACTGTCACTTCCACAGGACATACATTTGGGCAATGTAGGTTCTCCTACTTTAACTCTTGTGGAGGTTGATCAGTGTAGGCCTCCAGAAACAGAACACAGGGTGCTACAGGATGAAGTTGCTTCTGAGCACCTTGATGGAAAAGAGCAACCTAAACAGCAGGCATCTGCTACATTCCAAATAGTGGGCAAACAGCAGGCAAAGATTATCCCTGCAGGACAAGCAGGAGAAGCATGTTTCCCAAGGGTGGAATTGATCTTAGACTGTTCTGGCAGAGAAAAGGAGCCCAGGTCTCAGTCTGACAGGGGGTGTGTAATCTCTGGAGTAGAAGGAGGGCAGACAGAGGCACCTCCTTCCACTGTCTCCTTTGGAATCAAAGCAGAAGACTCCGAGGAAGGAGAGGAGGCTCAGCAAGCAGAAAGGGAGCTTATTAAACCCAATAAGCATCGGGCGAGGCACGCCAGTAAGTATGCCACAAGGCATTGTTTGAATTGTTCTTACATGTTACTGTCATTTGTGTTATATTTTATATATTAATTTTACTTTTTTTCACTTTTTAGTTAAATGCCAAAACACTTCCTTAAGGAAATTGTTTTTGTTTTGTGTTTTTTTTTTTTTTTTTTGTCAAAGGGTTTCGGAATACAGAGGATGCTGATAAGTATTTCATTCTCCTGGGAAGTGAGACTTTATAGAGATTGACTATTAGCTAGAAGGCAGACTAGTTGAAAAGCCTGATGATCCATGCAGTTTGACAGTTTGACAGACACCAGCATGTGTGGCACCGGCTAGTTACATGATCCTTTTTATTTTGTGAGTCTGCTAGACTGTGAAGTGAACTTACTATTTCTTCTGCCTTGTTCCCATTAGAGGTCAGACACAAAATCTATTCTGAGAAATAGCTTGACGTAGTCCAGAACTGCATGCTGACTGCACAAAATTCAATAAACTCTCCTGGATAACTATAGTATGGTATGTAGTAGAGGGTAAAATCGCAAACCCCAAAAGTAGCTGTTCATTTGGGTAACATGTTTTACAGTAAGATGTCATGCTGTGTGTTTAGTTTGGTAGCAGAATTCAGCACTGGTTCATTTACCCCCCATGTGCTTTGGTTTACAGCCTATGGAACTTAGGAATTGCATCACCATCAGTATTTAAACTTAGCTCCATGCTTAATGGCCAGTTATTAATAAAAGCTCACAAGGAAGGAGGGGTCAGCATGTTATACATTTGACAGTGAGCCCTGTAACAACTGTTTGGAAGCCACCACTTGTCCATTATACTATCAGAGGCGTGTAATAAATTATCAAGCATTTTAGAGTCCCCTTTATATGTTATTATATAGATGCTTTTTGAATTTGAATGTGCATTTGTTAGTTTTTGTTTTAATCCTTTGCTGTCATTAATATATATGTTTAATGTATTTATTTTTTTAACTTTTTTTATGATTCTTCAAATCAAAGTTAGCATTTGAAAGTATGATAGCAACATATTTTAAAAGAGCCCTTTTAAAACCAAAAGTTTTTTTTTGTTTTAGAAACTCATGCCAAAAAGATCATTTATATGTATTTAATCTTATTAATAGCTTCTTTTACGTTGTTTTATGTGCTGCATGTTTTTATATGTGTACTTTAGGAAATAGTTTTTGCATTTTTGCCTATTACCTACATAAGGCTTTTTTTTATTTTAAGAGTAAAGGTTTACTTTATAATGTATGGATAAGTCCATTTTAAGGGCTCATTCACATCTAGTGCACTTTAAGAATGCATGTATGACCATAGGCTTTACTACGAGTTCCTTAAAACATGATGTGCATGTGTCTGTTGCCATTCGTTTAGGTTGCCCCCCCAATGAACATAAAAAATGCACCATACCTTAACCCAAATAAAAGCAATCGGCAGAAAAGGAACTAGTTCAGCACACTGTAGTGTAAATGGGCCCAAAACGCTACATATAAAAAACAATAAACTAATTTTTGGTTTTGTTTTCAGAACAAAAAAATGGGATGGTATATGTGCAATCAAATGCATAGGTGCGCAAAATATAAATTTGGTGATCATAAAAATGATTATAATGTCATTCATTCTTATTTGCCTTCATTTTGTTCTTTAGTGAAAACATTTTAAAATTAGTAATGAAGGGAAGTTTGTGAGCTGTAATGAGGAAGCTTCTTAGCAGTAGTAAAGTAATTAAAATGGAATGAATCCTGCACTTTGCCACAAATAATTATGGGTATGCAATGCTCAAGACACCTCAAAACAACAGATGGCCTCTCATATCTTTTAATAATACGTTTACCTGCTCTCTTTATTCTCATTAGCTGTTTTCTCCCTTTCTAGTTACTATATTTCAAAAACTTTGCTTTTCTTCTTTTTACTGTTCTATCTGCATTGACAAGCATATGACAGTAGTTTTAGCTTCTAAAAGAAAGTTTACAGGAGTGAAATGTGCTGGATTTTTGTTAAACAGATCCCAGTGATTTTAATATATGTCCCAATCTTAATTGAGAAAGATTAAAATTGTCCTGCAGATGTTGACAGTCAAAGCGGAAAGCTGTGCATTCCCTAGTGGCCTGTGCTATATCCTGCCAAAACCTAATTTTCTCAACTTCACAAAAAACAACAATAAAACTAACAGACAGATGCAAATGCAAAGAGAAATTATAGCTGCGTACACACCTGCAATTTTTCTCGTTGGAAAGGATCTTTCACGATCCTTTCCAACGAGAAAAGACTGCACGATGCATGAACG
>NC_092860.1:95655740-95694899 GCF_032062135.1 Pyxicephalus adspersus
GGCGAGAAAAATTTGCCGTGTGTACGCAGCTTAACTCTGCAATGTTGCTTGTTGTAAAAACTGTGAAGAGCAGAATAAAATATTTTTTTTTTCAAAGTTGTTTCTTGGGATGACAAAGGGATACTGCATTTTTTTGGTGTCCACTTGAAGCTTAGTCTGTGTGACTGTTTATCTAATCAGCTGTTGGAAGTTGTCACATAAACTCTGTCATAAGGAGAGGCAGTTCTGGAATGCAGATCTGAGGTAAGGCTGCTATAAGTAAGGAACTAGCCCCAAAGCAAAGGCAAGAATTCAACTCATGCTGTCCAGCTCATCTTCTGGATTGGTGACACTCACACTCAGGCACTTTGACTAAAAATATCTAATGTGTCTGTTAGGTGAAAATGTTTTTACAGTGTAATCTGGATGCTATACAAGTACATGTGTTACAAAGGACAAACAAAACTGACTATGGTATCAAAGTAGCTAAACTTAGAAGAAAGGAAAGCTTAAGGCTTTTCTAACTAGTACTTGAGAATCATTAATGATGACGGCAGAAAGAATTTGCTGCCTATAAGTACATGGTGCTACAGGTGGAAAACCAATAAAATAAATGACAGAATCTCAGGGTGTAAAGCAAAAAATACCTATCCAAACACCCAACAATAATTTAAATATTTGTAATAAGTGAATACATTTAAAGAGGTAATAGACACTATAGATTTAGAAGGTGGTAGGGCACATAGGCTTAATCAAATGCAAAAGTTTGTAAAGTCTCTAAATATAAATATCTTAAAGTGAAGCAAGGTAACCACACCACAGACACCTCTGACATAAACTTGTCAAGGGGGCCTGCCTGACTGCTCCTTCCCCAAAGAAGCCTTGATATGCTGGTGGTCCACATACATTATTCCCTTGATTTAGATGGATATGCTCCATACACCATGGCTGTCTCTCTCCTAGACAGTGTGCTCATATTGCCAGTATCATCACTGCATTCCTAGGGATTAGATCAGGAAACATGTTTCTTGTGAGTATAAACTCATAAGTGCTCTGTCCTCAGTACACCTGCCCAAAAAATTGACACCTAGAATGCAGGGCAAACTAATGTGATCTGTATGCTGACCCTTGCCTAAACTACAAGGTGTTATGATGAGTTTTGTCAATTCTATCTAAAATCGGCTATTTGAAGTTTTGATGAGATCAGGTTGTAAAATTGGAAAACAATTTTTATTATTTAGAATACAGTGGGTAAGGGACTCTCCAGCAAGTCTTTATTATTCTGTTTATAAGAGCTTATTCATAATAAGTTGACAAAGCTTTTGCAGTAAGTTGACAAAGCGGTTTCCTCTCCTATCTTTGCTCACAAAATGTTAGCTTCAAAGCCCTGACATTAATACTGAAAAGAATTAGATCTATTGGAGTGTCCTTTTTCCCAGGCAGGTGTTAGCAGGTGTTGTGGTTCAGTATTGTATTATTAGTAAGACCTTTTCACCTGTAACCACCTGTCACCTCTTTCAAAACATTAATGGGTGCCTAGTGGTGGAAATAGTGCACCATAAATAGATTGTCAGGTAGTGATGAGAATTTTTTTTCACTTTCTTTGCTTGTGACAGCAGTCAGTGAGACTAACTAGAGTAAACAATTAATCTGTCCAATAGGTAGTTGGAAAGGGTATAACCACTGTCCCATTTTATTGCCACTGAGGATATTAAACTTCACTTCCGGCCTGGTGACAGTTGACACCAAGAGGTGTGGGGCTTTTTTACAATGAGGATTCCCCATTTTACACAGATAAAACAAAAGTATCTCTTTTTTTATGACAACCTATATTCTCCTCAAATTTCTTTCCAACAAATTAAATGAATGATCAGGAAGGATATGTTTTAATGATGTTACACACAAAGTATAGCTATATTTGCCATGGTATAATGTAGAGAAACCCTGATCACACTTTTCTCTTCGAGTAAGCTTCATTGTTCATTTAAAATAGAACTCTTCTTCAAGTTACATTTAAACTTCAAGAGAACAAAACTTACTTATCACTACTAATAATTATATCAGTCATGTGAAAAAAAACTTACATTAAGTGCTCCAGATAACATTGTAAAAGATTATGAAATGTATTTATCTAAATATAAACCTAGTAATAGGCAGCCCTGGCTATGTGCTTTCTCAGAAAATAGCCTTTCAGACGTAACAATGCACACATGCATCTCCAAAACATAATCGTTCATGCAGTGAAAGTGTGTAGAAAATACTAATGATAAATGTGATGGAAAAATGTACTGGTATCCATGCTGGGGATAAGGATACATAATAATAAAGTATATTCTGCTGGTGGGCCTCGGTACTATTACTTAACAATTTAGATATTAATCAGAGCAAGACCTGCAGTCAGTGACACAAGATGCATATTAATTAGCTGTGATCGATGAATACATTTCGAAAGATTGATCCTAAAATATGCCAGAAAATAGAATGATAAACTATGTTCTTCAGTAGCACCCACTCTAGGAACTCCCAGTTTTTGTTATGCCCATCTATCACTGAAGCACCAGATTTTTTCTGTGCCCATAGTATCTACCATTGCCTAATTTAACTAAATCCCGTCAACTGAGTTGCATTCAGTTTAGTGCAATTGATTTTTTCAGGAAGTAAGTCTATACACAGAAATGTATAATGTAAAATTTCTGGTATCACAAATATCATAATTTTTGTCTTTTTTCCTTTTTTTTTAGGACTTAGGCGCAGTGAAAGCCTATCTGAAAAGCAAGTTAAAGAAGCCAAGTCCAAATGTAAAAGTATTGCCTTACTGCTGACAGCTGCCCCAAACCCCAATTCCAAGGGGGTGTTGATGTTTAAGAAGCGTCGTCAAAGGGCCAGGAAATTTACTTTGACAAGTTACGGTACTGGTGAGCTTGAAAGGCAGGTAGACGACGAAGACGATAACGAAGACGAAGAGAATAAAGAGAATACTTTTGATGTTACATTTTATGGGGCAAGTGAGTCAGATCTAGATGACGAATTATTTTCAGACCCTGAAAACAACACGCAAATTGTGACATTTGACTGGGATACTGGACTTGTAGAGGTTGAAAAGAAACTTATTAGTGGTGACGCAATGGAAGAACTTCCAGAGACCAAAGGTAAAGGGGTCCTCATGTTTGCAAGAAGGAAGCAGAGAATGGATCAAATAACAGCAGAGCAAGAAGAAGTCCGAAAGCATAGTGTAGAAGAGAAAGTGACTGTCACAGAGAATGTAAATAATACTGTTTCCCTTCAGACCCAGAAACAGCAGAGCATAAAAATGCAGAGCTGCGTGAGTAAAAGTTACATTGAGGTAAGCAACAGTCAAACAGGGGTACAGAATGGTTTTGCTGCACAGGAGGCAATCCCTTCATTTCAATCTTCATCAAACAGAACCCCAAAACCCTTTGGTGGATCACAGAATAGGGCAGCAATACCATTTTCTCCCACTAGAAATATAGCAAGTCCAATGTCGGATGTGCCTGCACCACCCCCTTACTCATCAGTTACCCCACCTCCTGAGCCAAGGTTTCAAGTGTCCTCACCAGTATCTGCCAAAACCCAGGCAGCTGTATGGACTCCATCATTTTCAACAGAACAAATAGCTTCAAGGGATGAACGGATCTCAGTTCCAGCCAACAAGACAGGAATTTTACAAGAAGCAAAACGAAGAAGCACAAAACCTATGTTCACTTTTAAAGAACAACCTAAATTAAGCCCAAATCCTGAGCTTCTGTCTCTTGTTCAAACCAGAGAAGGCAAACGTGGCACTGGTAATGAGTCTGGACCCGAAGAAGACTACCTCAGCCTAGGAGCAGAGGCGTGTAATTTTATGCAAGCCCATGCTGGCAAGCAAAAAACACCTCCACCTGTTGCCCCAAAACCAATGGTTAAGTCTCCTACTGCAATTCCAACTTCACCAGTATGGGCACCTCCAACTGCTACCAATGTTGCACAACCAAATTATAATTCTTACAACCCCCCAACTGCTGCCCCAGTATGGGCACCTCCATCTGTTGCTCCAGCACCACAAGTGTTTTCAAGTCAATATCCTCCTCAAAGTGCTCATGTTGAAGCTAATGTTGCACAACCAAAACAAAATTCTTACAATCCCCCAACTTCTGCCCCAGCACCACAAGTGTTTTCAAGTCAATATCCCCCTCAAAGTGCCCATGTTGAAGCTAATGTTGCACAACCAACACATAATTTTTACAACCCCCCAACTTCTGCTCCAGCACCACAAGTGTTTTCAAGTCAATATCCTCCTCAAAGTGCCCATGTTGAAGCTATTGTTGCACAACCGACACATAATTCTTACAATCCCCCAACTTCTCTTAATTTATCAGGTCCCTTGAGAGGCCCTCCTGAAACAGCTCCAGCAGCAAACCAACTGTATACACCGAAAACACCTACAACTCCATCAGGAACATCTGCTGCTGGAACAGCCTATGAAATGCCAGCCTTGAGGGGTAAAGGAGCAGAGCTATTTGCAAGGAGACAATCCCGAATGGAAAAGTATGTGGTAGATTCATCCACAGTGCAAGAAAAAGCAGCTCGAACACTCTCTCCAACCCCATCTTTACCACCATCTTGGAAATATTCATCCAATGTTCGAGCACCTCCTCCATTAGCATATAATCCAATACAATCACCACTTTATCCTCTTGCAGCAAATAAATCTGTTTCCAAAATAGGATCTTCGGCTGCCAAGAAAAAGCCCACTAAAACACTCAGTGCCCTAGAAGTTATGAAACACCAACCATATCAACTTAACGCATCTTTGTTCACCTTTCAGTCACCATCTGACACTGCCTCCGATACTGATGCCACAAAGAAAAACGTTAAGGCAGACTTTAACTCCTCTACCAAACAAGCTAAGTTTAATAAGCCAGTGAATACTGCTCCTAGTAGTAACTTCATACCAGCACCTGAAAATTCTCAGCCAGTCTACAACACGCAGCCTTCTTATCAGTCAAGTGCCTTCACACCATCTAATGAAACCTACTCTATGGGCTATTCCATGCAGCCTAGACAAGAATCACCAATAGCAACACTGATCGCTCCTCCGAGGCCAAAATTTTCTGCAAAGAAAGCTGGTGTGGCAGCCCAGGTGTGGAAACCAGAAGTTGGTGAAGAATAGTTTTCATTTTGGAAATATGTTTTTATTTGTAAAGGAGTAGAATAGTTTGCAGTGGTGGGTGACCTGACATACTATGTGTCCTGAGTATACTTAATAATATAACATTGTAGCATTTTTTAAACTGGGTCCAAATCACTTAGCTCCTCTAAAAACAAGTTGCACACAGGTTTACCTATGGTTAAAACTTCAGCGCAGTAGCTATCAAAATAAAAAGCCCCAAACAGATGCCTACAGTTGTATACTATTAAGTAATCAGGACAATAGTGTTTATGCTTTATAGTATAATACAATCCTATTCACTACATACAATGCTGTTGTACATTAGTACATACCTTTATTGTCCCAGTTCCCCAGTATATTTGTTTTTTTATTTTTTTATTTTTTTCCTTTTAACTTGTGTGACTGCTGTAAAGGGTAGTCTGCATTAAAGATGGTCCATAACTGAAAAAGGATGATAGTGTAGAAATTGAAAAGTGCTCTAGGTAGGCAAAGAATCGTAGCAAAAGAATGGGTTTTGTACCTATTTATCTTAAAATGATTGGGAGATGTTGTATACAAAGTATGTGGTGAGAAATAACAGAAAGGAAAAGTGTTGGGTCACTTCATATACTGTATATTGTATTGATCAGTGGAAACACTTATTACATGGACACACAGCACACTGTTCACATTTATAGCTAAAGTTTACAGCACATAATTGTATTAGAATGAATTCAAACATGAATTAATTGAAGAATTAATTTAAATATTACATAAAATAGTCATAGCTCATAATAGAGTTTTGTAGCTTAGACTAGAAAACAGTTAAAGTTCACAATTAAAGTGTAGCTGTACAACAGAATACATAATCAAAGCAAATGTTGATCGATGCCTATGCTAATTGATGGCTTAGTAAATGTTTTATATATTTATTATTTTGCTACGTGAACTAAACCTACGTATGGTATATGAGTCATGTATATAATAGGCAGTCATCTGTTCCCACTTAGACAACTTTCTTCCTTGTTAGATTTTAACAATGAAGAATGATTTAGGATCTGGAATATACTGACTGGTAGCTTTTTATAGTCAAGAGAGATGGTATCACATCTGTAAAATGCAATCAAACCTTTTCCCATCTTTTTTATGTAATCTACACCAGTTATAAGCACTAAGTACTTTTGGGCCTAGTATTATAATGTTTTTTTTTAATAATTGGAAGGGGTTTTTACCTGTATAAATCCATTTAGATTGATCGAAATATGACAAATGGTGTTTACAAAGTAGAATCCTTGTTTTTTGCACAAAGCACCTGATTACAATCCTAATTATTTCCCTAGATTTTCCACTATTTACACTTTATTTTAACACAATATATGTGTTAAATATTAAATGCTTTTATTTTTGGTTATGAAACATTAAATATATTATTGCTTTTTACTGACTAGAGAATCCCTTTAAAGTATCTGTAAAAAAAAAATAAAAAAACAATAGAAAAAATAAAAAAACAGCCATTGTGTAATAGAAGAGTAATAATATTTAGCAATCACAAGCATAGGTACTTATAATCTTTTTTATCGTACACTTACAGTGACCAAAAATCTTCAGCATCTGACATTTCCTGGTGTCTGACTTCCCTTCTGCATGCTGTTGTTAATTGTACTGGCCAATACATCACTACTTTTTTTCCTGTAGAGCTGTATGTAGTCAGGTGCCAGCAGGTGAAGTTGGGGATACAAGCATTGAACTTAGTTGGATGATGAAAATTCTTTGACGGGTATCACCCTTTAAAAAAAGAATATTCAGATATTACATAGGAGAGACTAGTAAGTATTATTACTCATCTTTTACTAGCTGTTTGTTTTTAATTTTTGTTTTACTTAAAAAGTCACTTTGACGTAGACCTGGCACACAAAATGAATGTCTTACAATACCTATATGCTGGTTTTTCTGAAATATAGGTTTTCTACCATAAAGATCCATCTTGTACTACTTTTTTCATGTGATTTGTGCAAGTGACATTTAAATCCATATTTTATTAAGTCTATGAAATAGTAAGTATATACCCTCATAGTGGAGGATGCTTTGCAGTTCTGAAAACTTCAAGCCTGAGATATTAGCAGTATATGTTTGTTGGTCTCAGGCATTTTTGCTGCTTTCGTATACCATTTTTTAAATGTTTGTCGTTTTCTTTGTGTCATTTATTTTTTATTCTGCCATCTTTTTCTGTAATCAGAGATACTGCCCTAGTTACAAGAATGTAACCTGCTCACCTCAAAACTAAAGAATACAGTAGAAAAATGTATATATATATATATATATATATATATATATATATATATATATATTTTTTTTTTATTTATTTCTTAAAAAAAGACAGAGAAATAAAGTGAAAAGACAGAGAAATAAAGCTTTATTTTTATAGTCTAACATCCTTACCTCCATACCTTTAAAAAAATAATCTGTATGTGGAGTATTATTAGCAAGATGAACCAGCGACATTGTCCAATATAATCCATGTACACATAAAATTAAACAGATTTTTTTAAATTGCAAAAAAAAAGCTAATTTTGTTATGCGGGTCTTTGTGTCTGTATTATCAAGTGCCAAAAATAAAATATAATTTCTTTTTTAGTCACCATATTATAAAAGTATAAGCTCTGCCAGAAAAACTAGTGTTTTTTCTGGTATCTATGTTTTTTTTTTTAACAATGTATAATTTATATGTGTCTCACATCATTGAGATATGGTTATGTTTAAACCTTCTTGCAGTAACGTTTAGGGTCCATTTAAGAAAAAAGGAAGGTAATCAGCAATAAAGTGCCTATCCCAGCTTTGGCACTACAGCTTCTTGAATTTACAGTCCCAGTAGAAAACTTTCCTAGTTTGTAGATTGCAGATTACTGTCCTCAGAGTAACTCTAGTAATGCTAGCAAGTAAGCGTGTCCTTTTGGAGCCAGTTGGATGGTTAGTTAGGCTATCTTATTTCATCACACACTAATTATTAAAAGTATGTGTTCTGTACTTAGATAGCACGTTCCTAAACTGTATATATAAGAGGTGGCTTTTAAGTAACTGGAAACTAATGGTCTAATTACCCAAAACTGTAATTGACCCCGCTGAACTCTCAGCCTCTGGTGACTTGATAAAGGGTCCCTTAGTTTGATTTACTAAAACCTTTAAGTCTGTTTATTACTTGTTTGCTGCTTTATTACTATTCTCATTATAATTATTTTAGGCAATTAATTTTAACATATAATTACCAGGAAGTGACAAAAAAAATCTCTGTTTTCACTGTGAAGTCTGGGCTGTAAATGTCTTAACTTGGTAAAAACTGTAAAAAATCAAATGACAGCCTGGTCCAAACTTTAAGCTGGCTTTCCATCTATGCAGCAAACAATGCACAAGATAAGTTACACTAACAGGGTACATTGCACTGTGGTGCCACTCATTTAGAATGGCTCTCCAACGCTGATGTACATTAGATGGTATTGCACCTGTACAATAGTACATAACAACTCATGGTGTGTGTTGCTGTACACTGCACTGATAATATTAGTACAGATGTGATTTTTCATGCATTAAATTGGCTGCCCCAACAGGCCTTTTTTAATTTTTAGATTTTATCCCCCAATTCACTGGTTACATCCTTGTATACACTAGAGGCAGATTCTGAATGTTCTTAGCTCTTTCTGCACATTTTCATTTTTCCACTATTTGATTTGCTGTATTTTTCACTTTAACATTAAAAAAAGAATATTTCTGTCTTCTTTTTCTGTCTCCTATCTTTTCTCGTGCATGACTAATCATGTAGTTGGAGCACTATAAGGGATCTCTGTATTCAAATTTACTTTTTTGTGGCAAAATTGCGAACATTTTCAGGCACACTATGCGGTTTTAAAGCTTTAGCTAAATTCATCACCCAGAATTCACAGAAGATTTTTGAATACTACATTTTCATAATAGTAGACACCAAACATTGACATTGACAATAGTAGACACTAAACTACAAGAAACATTGGGTTCTCTTCCCATGAGGACCATCTCAGTATACCAGGTATCTAGGTTAGGATACCCATAGCTGAAGGTTCATTAGCATATAGGTCTTTAGCTGTGCCTGATATCATTCAGTATCAGACAATTGCTTTAAGAGAGAGAATTTAAAAAAAAAACAGGCACCAGGCCCACTGAAGGTGATGCAGTCATTTTATGTTACTTATCCACTCCACCTCCTTTTTGGTGCAGGTAAGTTATTTTCCTTGCCTCTACTTGAGTGGAAAAGGGATCTTAGACTCATTCAAGCAAAAAAATGGAATTTGTCAATGTCTAAACGTTTATGCTGTAACCCATGAGAACCAACAGAAATTAGCTTTTATATAGTGTGTGCATACTTGAAAAACGGATTGCTGAATAGTTGGTATTGGTTACTGCTCCATTGCTCATTAGAGGGTACTATTGTATATTCCCAATGGTTTGAGTTCCAAGCAAACCTCCTATTTCAGTTTTGTGTAGTTACTGGAATGAATGGTGGTAAATGTAGTTCTAATTTTTAATATCCCTAATGGACACCAATGACGTTATTCCTACAAGAATTATCAGTTCTATGCATCTTCTATGGCCATTACAATGTTTGCTAACAGTGCCATGTCCCCTGATCAGTCATCCACAATGGGGATAACCAGCTACATCAAAGTATCAGCTTTAATATGAACCCTGGGGAAGGTGCAGGGGACACAAACTAATAAGGAGTAACTGGATTCCCAGAGGAGATCTGCCAATGGCTGATTAAACATTCTGGTGCTCAACCAAATGTTAAATGACTGGTTTGGTGGAGTTAGTCTGTGTACACACGTGCAATAATTGTCATTGGAAAGGATCCTTCATGAACCTTTCCAACGACAAAATACTGAACAATAGATGAACAAGAGCTGTACTTACAGCGCTGTTCTGCTCTATGGGGAGGGGAGGAAGGAGAATGATGGATCGACACCCCGCTGCTCTCTCTCCCCTTCACTTTCATTACGATTGCTTTTCGTAGACCTGCCAGCACACATCCATGAACGACGAGCACTGTACACATGCCAGATTCTTGTCCGATATCAGCCCTAAAGCGATTATCAAACGAGAATCATCTGACATGTGTATGTAGCCTTGCTCTTTAAACCACATTACACAATATAATGGTCATCATAAAACAGGAGAAACATGGCATGTTCATGTAAGAAATTTGTTGGTTCTATTTTGTGCCAGTTATTTTTTTAAATGTAAATATACAGTAAGATATAATACCAGGGCTAGCCTCTTTTTTGTTTTTGACTTTACTGCTGCAAGGTCATTAGAGTGAAGTCGCCTTTCATACCACGCTAATGTTTACTTATTGAAATTAGCAAGTGAGTTTAGTTGGCCATCACTGAAGGAAAGCCAGCTGACAAGCTGATAAAAAGCTACACTTGTGACAGATTGCTTTATATACATGATTAGGCTTTGCTGGGATTTCCTCTGCCTCTAATGCAAGGGGAAAAGCTTAGCTTTTAACTAGTTATACATATTTTCACCATATTTGACACATTTTTTAAATTGATCAGCTTGTTTGATATAAATGTGGACCATCAATTGAAAATCAATCTATTGTACTACAACACATAATTTATTGCTTGATCAATCCTTTAGTATCACATCTTTGCAATCAATCAAAATGATAACTGATCACTATATTTTCATTGAATTAATCTCCGAAACCAGTGTTTCTTAACCAGAGTTCCATGGAATCCTAGGGTTCCTTCAGAGTTTGCTAGGGGTTCCTTTAAAATTAAGCAGTTGTACCTCCTAGGTCAGGTTAAGTGACACCAATGATCTTTCTGGCTATCTGTAAGGGTGACAATCTTCCCAATGGTCAGCACTAAAGGTTCCATTCTCCCAATTTACCACCACGCTAATATACTGTGAATTGTGAAAATAGTAACTAAAGCAGGGTTTCCCTGAAGACATGAAAGTTGTTTCATGGGGTTCCCTTAAAAAAGGTTGAGAAACACTGTCTTCCTGGTGATGTCGGTGCCGGTGGGGCGGGAAATTCAAAATGCTATTGTATTGCATTCAATACAAAATAACTGTTCCGAATGCAATACACTGGATTTATATGTGTAAAACCAGTACATTGTTTTCAAGAACATTTATTTTACAGTATATATAATAGTATGAGTATAATATGTATTTAAAAAAAAAAAAACAATACATAGATTTTTTAATTTATTGAATTTATTATTTTCACATGATTTTGTGTTTTGAAACTTTATTATACTCATACTATTATATTATACTGTAAAATAAATTTTCATGAAAAACAGTGTACCGCTTTTAGACATATAAAACCGGAAAGAAATGAACCGCTACGGAGGTTAAGCCCTCCTCTTTTTCTCATACATTTGTACATACCATTTTTCAAATTCCTCTTATTTGTGTCATGTAGGATTGTATATGAACTCTGTAGAAGGCAACAACCTATAAATTAGTAGCGCCACTCTCTGCAACATTCTCCTGTAAGTGCAGGAAAGCCTGATGGCCAATGCCATAGGGGCATTTCTTTGATACCCTGGGCTCTTTGATGCTCTGGGTAAATGTATTGTGAATGTCAATCAGCTCAGAAGGGTACCAATACAAAACTGCAGAGTGATCCATTTGTTGAGAACATTACTGGAGATTGGATAATTTGTTAACACAAGCTGGGCAATTTTTGTTGTGTATAGGGTGGGCTTTATGCTTGAGCACTGCATAGTGGCTGAGTATGAAAATACAAAATAAAATTTGCAGTGTTTTACTAAAATCTAACAAATCAAGTATGGCATTGCTGATCTCCTCCTGAAACATGCTAGTTACCTGGCTGTGTTTGGTTTCAAAGGTTTTTAACTTACTAACCCCTATAGTCTAAGGCAGAATAAAAATTAGAACTTGTTATCTACAAGCAATTTATTAAGTATTGAAACTCATTGGTCAGCATTGAAATCAGAAAATGAAAGCAGCTATATTTTTTATGTCATGTGTCTTATTAATGAGATTTTCCTTTAATCAGGAATTAACGAGACTAATAAAAGTTCTGTCCTTTGCCTGATCAATGCCGTTCCCTTTCGCTCTCACCACCAGTATTGTAACTCAACAGGAGGAGCTTTCTCCACTATTGGTGGTCAAAGCATGGGGGGCATCAATCTGGCAAAGAACAGAAATGGCTAATAGGTGCATGATGGTAACCAGATAAATTATTGATATCTGGGAGATATGGATCATTTACACTGGCTTTGTGCATGGTGAGCAGTCTATGGCGACATTTAGACAGTTGTCTCAGGAATAAGCCCCCCATTGGAAGATCCCCTTACTTCTTTTTTATGGATACAGGCAGCAATAAAACCTGTTGCAATAAAACCTGTAAGTTTTTTTCAACCCTTTTACACTCCATCCAAATCTTAAAAATCATTTTCTTTTAGTTATACTTTAAGTTTTCATTGCTGGCTTTTTGTGACACCAGCCTAATCTCAACAATAGTTGTTTTTTTCACCCATTTTACTCCAATGCCGGCTCCACACTAGTGCTATATGCATGCACACAATGTGGCATACATACCTGCAAATGGATTACGGAAGGGGCTTCAGTTGTGCATACATACTACAGCCAGTCACTTGTCCCTACAGAACAGATTTTTTCATTGCCATAGTCAGATCGGCTTACCTGCAGCTTACATTTCCACCCATTTCATTTATTTTCACGTATGTTTCACATAATGCTCTTGTTTACAAAGCTCAAATGATTATATATAGTCAACAATGAACATCTTCAGTCATTGTCTTCAATTATTTTATTGACATCTAAATATTGCTGTCCCACTGAAAGGTTTGTTAATAATAAACTAACACTTGCAATATGACAAATGGAACTGATGAGCGCCGTGGCTAGGATTCATTCCTACTGATTGCCCAATTACCCATAAACTTATTTACCATCTGAACTCCTATGACTCAATGAAATCTTATGTTGCCACAATGCAATATGAGTAAGCAGTATTATGTTATCACTTAATATTAGTTTATTACGTTTGAGTTAAAAAAACATAACTTCACTCTGGTAATAACCATAAAACTTTGAAGGAGGAGGATACGCTTATCTGTATGTTGGTTTATCCAATATTAAAAATGTCATCTTTAAGTCACCCAAGCTCTGTGGCTGCAGGTTGTTTGCCATGATAACACTTGCAGCCTAGCTTCTGGGATAAAAAGATGTGATGTGGTAGCTGTCAGTCTGCATCTCAGACAGAAAAAAAACATCTGCTGTCTATCTTTCGTACAGATTCCCTATGGAAAACAAATTCACTATACAGAAAAGGCATGATTTATCAGTGTAAGTTGGGGCTGACATGTATGCATCTTCTCCAGGACTACAGATGATTTCTAATAACTTGATTTTGTTGTTATTGCCCATGGGACATATTTTAATTACTTCTCTATTGCTACATATATCATTGAAATCATTTTGTTTTATCTCTTCTATAATGGCCAAAAAAATAGCTGTCCATCCTGTTAAATTCCGTTTTCCTGTGTCCTGTGCATTCAAAAGTGTTATCCCAAGAAGTACAATCAACATTGCCGGTTCTCCCTTGGACTGCAACACACCTCCTCCTGGTTGTGGAGAGGTAAAGACATACTATTGTTCAGCAAAAACAAATGGGCAGACATTATTTCCTCTTATTTCAGTCCAGCAGAAGCACTGTTTCATCAGCCCAAAGCAGTCAATTAGGAATTAAATATATTTTGGCTTGGATTTACTAGCAACTACTGTACTAGTAGGGTCTTTAAAAAAAATAATTTTTGGAAAGTGTTTATATATTTGCAGCGTTCTGTCATGGGCGCCATCATCTTTTTCCTTATTCTCTTTTGCATTTCGATCTTTGACCATCTTGATTTGTCGGGATGGCATGACTTAAATCCTGCACACCCACATTTAGGCCTGGCACTGGTAAGGGAAACCAAGATGTGTCGCAACAAACTTTGAGCTAGGCATGTGCAGCTTAGCAAACTTTGACAGCTGGACAGCATTCAGGCAGGTAAAAATACTTATCACCTGTCTCTTTCTGCAATACACACCTGTCCTAGTGACAATTTTCAAAGTGGGATTTTAGTTCCATTTTAAATTTCCTGTCTGATGAAATGAAATGTGTCTGTATGGAATTTGAATTCAGTAATGCTATTGAGTACACCAGGGAGTAAATTTATATACAGAGCAATATCTGCTCTGTGTTATAAACTGACCCTGTAGTGTGGAGTTAAACATTTGCCTTTTTTTAAATATATCTGATGAGTGAAAAAAAGATTCCCAAAGTATTTTAACTATATTTTTTTAGTTTTTCTGTTTCTTATAACAAAGAATTAGCTATGATATCAATCAAGCACACAGTACTAAGAGAGGAAAAAGAAGAAGATACTTTGTATCCCTTGTTTTAACAGATTGAAAAACGGGAGTAGGCGTGGAACAGTTGGTATAGCAGTTTATATTCTGCATGCTCTTGAGAAATATTTCTGGGTTACTAAGCTCCACTAGTCATGTAAGCTTTGAAGTCTTGAAGTTTAGGAACAGTCAGTCATATCACAGGAGGAATAATTTCCAGTACAGATACACATAGTTCATAACCTCAAGACGTTCTGAATATTGGGACAACAAAACAGGTGTCTCTGAACATCTCTAGTGTATAAGCCATATATATATATGAGAAGAGTAGAGACCTGCATGATGAAAAATAAAAAAAAGAACAAAAATTAGTTAAATGGCAATAAAGCAAAATCACATTTTGGTAAACTTACAATTACATGCTATTTCAATTAAAAAGACTATTTTGTCTGGATCCTTTCTTATACCAAATGCATAATATTCCAGGTAAAGCCCTTTAAAGTTTGCTGAAACACTTTCAGAGTTGTCAGTGTCTTTGGCCCCCTTTAGAGTTCCACTACCATGCCCTGTAGTGACTTGTAGAAGTAGTGGTTTGCAGAAGGAACGATGGGGCATATTGGTGCCCAGTGCTCTTTAAGCGAGGCAGTAAAGCGTAAAGCTTCTATTTCACAGAGGTTTACTATAGTAAAAAGGTCATTTGATAGGATAACTACATTTTGTCTTAAATTGCAGTTATCCTTCAATGTAAATATAGTCCAGCTCAATGTGGTTTCCACTTGCCCACATACGAGTCTGCAGAGGTTGATGCTTCTTATTCATTATAGTTTGATATAAATATAAGGTTACCGCATATCATGATCTCACAACTCCTGTAGAACTTTTGTAGTAAACATTTGCAGACATTTTACATAGATTTACTGTCTTGGTGTAAACATGTATTAAAAGGTGTTGGTATACCCAAGATGTATAAAATGTTTACTGAAATTAGTGAATACAGAAATGTTACTGTGTGAGTAAAATATAAAAACCAGGACCTGAACCCAGAAAAAAGGCAAGCTGCCAAATAACTAGTTACCAGTATTTCTTGTGATCTCCCCTCGGCTGATCTTTCCCTATCACTGCCTTACCAAACCTTGTTCTGTATGTCTCTATAATGTGTCACATCTTCACTATTTGGAATTAGACTTGCTTTTATAAAAAGTATCCCGTCTAGGACTGTGTTCAACTTGTATTAGGGCAGTGTATAGAGAATGCAAAGACTGATTACAGCAAAATGGAATCCTAAAGAAAGTATCAGCCTTACACCCCTTTACCCCAAACTCTTTCACAATGATAAGGACTTTAACAATGATAAGGATTGCAAAAGGCACAGAGATACTCCATTCATCTGTGTTGATATGGTCCATCCTTTCAGACTGAAACTGCCTACAAGTACCTTCCCACTTGTCATGTAGAAGGCAGGTGAAAATGTATACATTTTGCTTCTGTTTTACTGCTTAAGCATAAAGCTGGAACCATAGGCAGACAGTGTTTCTCAACTAGGGATCCTCCAGAGTTTCACAGGGGAGCAGTGAACAATAATCTTTTTGGCTATTTTGGCCTTCTTACTGACCAGCAATGAAAGAGGCAATCTTCCCACTCACCACCACAGATATAGAGATACACCACCATATCTATATAGATATAGCAATTATAGTAGGGGGTTCCCTGAAGATCTGAAAGTTATAAAGGTCAGAAAGCACCGCTCAGCCCTGAGCTTCTGCCTAAGTGGTCTTGTGAATTATTCTGTTTCTGACATACAGCTTTTACAAAGCATTTGCAAAACTTTGAGCAGTCTCTGAGAGGTCTGTAAAGCACCAAGTATCTCCAGTTGGAGCCCATGTTTGAAATTGCTATGCATTCTAATAGGCTAATTTACACCAGGACGTTTCCTTGAGGCACATTTATGAGCGTTCTTTATAACGTTGCTTGCAACGAGGGAAAGCGCTGAAAAACGTGGGAAAACACAGTTAAACACTTTAATTGATTTCAATTGGGGCAGTTTCCTCTCGTTTTTCTGCATTTATAAGCACTTGAAAAGAAAACACGGTAAAACACAGCGTAGACATTTTCCAGCGTTTTAAAGACAAGCTTTAAAATGCCAGTAAAACACATAAAACACAAAGAAACACAGTAGGAACGTTTACATGCATTTTTAAAAATGTCAGTGTAAACCCAGCCTTAGGGATGTTAAACATATATACAGTATAATATATAGAGGTCTGTCACCTTAAACAAGCTAGCTTTAATAGCTTCAGTACTACTTGAACATTGCCGAAGCTTGGTAAGTGACAATCGGTCCACCAGATTAACATCCCCATATAAAAACTGAAAATTATATTTAAAGACTTAGGCAAAACTTTGTTCAATGATTGTTGAGGGATAATTTTTTGATGGGAGAATTGGATAGGATCGAGGGACTGTCCCTCTAAATAAGTGATAGTTGGGAGTTATACTTTAGGTATAGTTTGCATTTCTAGAACTTTGTGTATTCAATAATTCATATTTTTTATTATGAAAAAAATTAAAATCTAGACATGACAGGAGTGTGTCATGTGTCTATGTACCTTGAGCTGACCTGCTTCGCTCTCTCCTAAAATGTCATGGTATGGCTAAATCTCCTATGAACACGGTCTTTCTTTGCTCTATAAAATAATAAAATGTGTATGTGTGATAACTATATGTAAATTCTAAGTCATGAAAATAACCATGCATTAAATCATTGCAAATCTTAGGTTACATGCTAGATTTTAGGTCTCTTCCCAATCATATGTCAATAGAATCCTATCCAAATAATTGTAAAGTAACTCCTATACTAAGATCTCTCTCCCTCAGTTCTGTGGTATTGATATGGCTTACATATCAATTCTTCCATTTCTATTGTAATATAGCGTGTAGCCAGCAGGTGGCAGCAAATACCACACGATAAGGTCACATTTAATTACCTTGTAAAAAGAACTCATGAAATGTCATTACTAAAAGTAGAGGCATAATGGACTCATAATTCACATAAATTACATTTTAAATAGGAGAACAATCAACATAATATGAGTTTTAAGGGAAATTATCTTTAAGTGGGAAAAAGACTACTTTGACAGCACTAAAAATAAAATGTTCGTTTTAGTTAGTTTTATAACAGACTCACAATCTCCAACATCTTATATTTCATTAACACTTTTTGTGATTATTAAAATTAAATTTAAATAAACATTTTTTTTCAATGATAAACATACAAAAGAGAATACTGTTTTAGGATACATTTAGGATTTTTTAAATAAGCTAGTGGGGTTTATTTAGAACTGTTCCAAGCCAGATAATATGACTACTAATACCCCAGGGATTCTGAAAGCAGCTGGACTGTGCTGGGTACCTAGGATTAGTAACAGGCGGTAAGTGCTGGGCACCTAGGATTGGTAACAGGCGGTAAGTGCTGGGCACCTAGGATCGGTAACAGGCGGTAGGTGCTGGGCACATAGGATTGGTAACAGGCGGTAAGTGCTGGGCTCTTTCAGAGCTAGAAGTTTTTTAAGCAGCAGTGGTTCCTGGCATGAGGAATGGACAAATGTAACCTTACTGCCGGTGTGAATTCGGCTGTACTTCAGATGTACTCCTGTGTCTATATTTAGTTAAAGTGAACTTTTGTGAAAACATTTTTTTTTTCACTGGATTCTTTTACAAAATTAGCCCAGCAGGCCCTTCCTTTTTTACATTATAAGAAATCCTCTGAAGGTGAATGCACACAAGGAGCAGTGCAGAACCTCTTGGGATATGTGACACAAATATCCCAGGAGGCTGTGGATTTACCAAAATGGAAGTGAAGACTGAAGGGGAGAGGTCCTCTCCACAAAAGTGTAAAAACAAAAAAAATAAAACTCTTTAATATAATGTTAAAAATGTGGCGATGCTTTAATATCATCATGCATGTGATATCAGATGGGGACAAGACAGACAGTGACCCCCTCTCATCACTGCCCACCTTGAAATTTTTAAGGTACACATGGAGGCATAGGAAACTGAAACTGTAGGTGCAAGTGGGGTACACTTGTGGCTAAACCTTTTAAATATGTAATTAGTATGGCATTATGAGAACATAAATCTCTACCTAGCAAAATGTGCTGCCTGCTCTGTTACACATATCTGTCTGCATCTTACCTCAAACCCCAATTTCTCCAGAAAGAGGTGCAGGGAAACAAAAATATAGGTGGAAGTGGGAGACACTTGTGGCGATCACCTTTCATCACCATGGCATTATTACAACATTAAAAAAAACTGTCCATCAAAATGCACTTCCTTGTTACACACGACTGTAACCTTCCTGTACCTCAACCTCAATAACATTCAGTGGGCAGAGTTAATTTTCTAATGAAGCCATAGTGATGAAGTTTTAGGGGATATTAGTCAAAGATGTTCCCCACTTGTACCTATATTTTTGGTTTCATACACCTCCCCATTCCCCAATTTAAGTTCAGAATGTTAGATAAGTGGACAGGAATGTGTAACGGCAGGGAGGCCCATTTTGATGGGCAGAGTGTTTTATGTTCTATTGATGCTGTAGTAATGAGATTGTAAGGGGAGAAGGTGCTCGCCACTTGCACCTATATTTTCAGTTTTGTACCCCCCACCTCAGAGAAATTGGTGTACAAAGAAGAGAAGCAGACAGTAGTTTCATAGGTATAGATTTGTGACAGGTTGGTATATATTTAGGGGCCCCATCCCAATGCTCCTTGCTATGTTAGTGGCTCCTGGGTCACCAGTTTGCACTTTCAATTTAGGACTCCTAGTTGCAGCAACCCCAATGTTCAATTTTCATAACTGTTTACATTTGTGACCCCATATCTTAAAATTATTTAAAGCTGGGGGGCTGAAATTGTAATAACTAGTATCTATGAAAGTCCCCTGTACACCCTGAAAATTACAGATCATTGTGACATACATATTAGGAGATATGGAGGTTTGTACACAGAGCTGTGAGGATGCAGAATTCACACGCAGCTAGAGGTGGATACATTTCACAGGCAGAGCTCGTACTATGAGATGGGGGCGGGGCTGCCTGTGTCTCCTTCACATGAAGGCTGAACTGTGTGTGCTCACCTCTCATCTGCAGCAATCCTCTGATTGGATGACACAGAGCACAGAGCAGCCTCACTGATATCCGTGCATCCGAGGATGAGAGCTGCGGAGAGCTGGGCGGGGTATTCAAATCAGCTGGGCGGAGCAACCGGCTAAAAACCTCTGGGGAGAACTATGCTTACTATAGTCATATGTCATTCATCATAGTCTAAGGCCAATTTTAAGAGGAAGCCAATTAACCTAGTTACATGTTTTTGGGATGTGGGGGGAACCATGGTGCCCTGGGAAAAACTATGCAAACATGGGGAGAACATACAAACTTCATGAATTGCTGAGAATCAAACTTGGGACCTTAGTGCTGTAAAGCCGAGAGTGTTAGTTACTCAGCAAACTGTCCATATGTATTTCCTGAGTCTTGTGCAGAAACATTTATTCGATTATGTTACCTTTCACACAGCAGTATTAAATTAGTATTGCTAGGCATAAATGACTTTACTAGTATCAGGAAATCAATAAAGGGTGGCTGCATTTAGGGAAGGTGAGCAGGCCTTAAATTATTGAGCTCTAGGCACAGAAATGTTTATTGCATTATAATCCTCAACAGCCAGAGAGGATATTGATCTACTTTGTATGTGCCAGATGCCTTTACAAACCTGTAAAAGACTGTGCTGCACAAAGCTTGTGATCCGTCATGTCCTCCTAATACCAGCTGCATAAAACTGGACCAATCAACCTGCATAAGGAAAGAGAACAGCAGTGACAGGTCTTTATTACAGGAAGCTCTTGTGCAGAAGTAATTACTGCACAGATCTGGAAGAAATCACAAAGCACACAGAAATTAAAGGGTGAATATACAAGCCTCTTGCATGTAGAAAACATTTGCTTATTCGGGGCTCAACTTTACCACTTCCATAGAAGGCAGTGCACCAGCAAAGTATGAGAAGCCCAGAGTCATTAATGACCTTTTTTTATATCACCACTCCAGGAGATAATACGATTTTTTATCTATATATAAACAGATCAGCATCTGAAGCCCACATATACCATTCAGACTTTTACCTTGCACCTGGAGAAAGCAGCACAACATACCTACATTGTAGTAAACCGCAACACACACATATGTCAACCATCTGTGCTCTTTTATTGAATTAGGGAGCATGCTCCAAAGCAAGGTAAATACATGTGAAATAGGAAGAAGTTGTCATTTTTGTCAATCAGCCTCAAATACTGAGCTGTAGGATGTTTTTGAAATAATAAGGAAATAGTTGAAAGTTAGACACCTGTCTCTGTCTAGCACACATTCCTTAGAGCTACAGATTCCATCTCCAAGAAGCTCACAGGCCTGCAGAATGGTAAACTTTATGTCTGACTGCAACCACTTCACAGATATTCAGCAGATATGTCATCTCTGACCTGCTACAGAGTTTTAACTGCAGTTTTACAGCAATAAAAGGTCATAATGAGCAAATTGTCAACCATGTTAGGTCTTCCACATGCTCCCCAGTGCTGCTCACAATCTGAGAAAGCAGTGGATGGAATATATAGAGGAGTAATTTGTGGGGGTATATGTAAACAAAGTAGTAATATTATTAGTAAATGAGATTTTATAGTAACTTGGTTCATATAGTAGAACAATTAGAAAGATATGTTATGCTTTACAGATTTTCCTGCAAATTGAATCATGTAGATGGCAATAAGGAGGATGCACTTTTAGATTGGTCCATACTCTAACATATAAGGTCTGCAGCCTTTTTACTATACCTTGCAACATTCAAACTTAGGAAGCTGTGACAGCTTGGCATGGAAAATACAGGTTTGTAGTTCAAAGCAAATGAAATGAGGGTGTGGTTAGTCTGGCACGGGGTCATATAATAAATAGAAATAGTTCTACAATGGTGCTATGATCTAAAAGTGGGAGATCTAATAGTGGGTGCCCCTTTTATTTTGTATTGTGTGCATGGGTGTCTCTACAGAATGAAAATTCTAGGGGCTAAAGCATGTGTACAATATTCCAGCTCCCGGCAATTCCTATGATTTTGTACAAATCCCAAGATCGTTCCATGGGATTCCCAGTGGTCTGCCTTGATCATACTGGGCCTGGCTTATTAAGGCTAAAAGAGAGGATAGACTATTAAAGGAGAACCTTGATAATCCAGAAAACCTGGAATGGATCTGGTCCAGGATTGAACATAATTGCCAACTAATAAAAAAACTAATGATTTTTAGGAAATGCCTATTGCCAGAAATTCCAGGTTTCCTAGATCAGCTATATTCTTCCCTGATGGACTATCTTCCATCATCAGTCTTGGAGAACTTTAATAAATAGGACCTAGTGTGCCTAATATATTTATGCAAAACTGTGGTAACATGTGAATTGAAGTACAAAGTCATACAGTTTCATCTTCTGCCTTTACAGCTGGCACACACTGCTGGAAATTCCAGCTATAACATTCCTTGGAGACAGAAAAAAACTGGTAAGAGGTTGGGCTGTATGCCGAATGCAGTTTCACTGGGCAGCAAGCCAACACCTAGATTTTTATTTTCACCTTAACTACAAATGTGTTTGCACATATGTTTGTCTTTACATATTTTGCTGTTCAACTGCATAGTTTCATCAAAGCATTACTTTCAGTATGTAAATTGTCTCAATGAGTTACCTATAGGAAACACACCTAAGCGAATGTGCTGCCATCTTCAGTCAGCTTATCTTGTTTGAGTATTAATGACTTTTAATGTTTAAAAGTTAAAGCACAACTATACTGTACTAAAAAAAATAACATTAGTGAACAGGCGGGATCTTTATTTCAGAAGAGACAGGCTATATCTCTTCTGCAATACAATAAGCTTACCTCACTGTTCAGTCTTCTTAAACTTGTACAGTGGAGATGAATGAATTCCCATGTACACAAGCAGGAGTTACACCATTCTGATTTCAAACCTGGAAAGGAACCAGGTGAAGATGCCAGTGCAGAAGAAGTAAAAAAGGTGAGTTCAGTGAAAAAATTGCCAACAGGCAGGTAAACGTATGTAATTGCAGAAGAGGCATCACCTGTACCTTCTGCATTATAGAACCTGCCTGCTTGCTTTTTGGGGACTGTCACTGCTGAGCGTATTGAACATTTTTGTTGCCTGGCTGTTAAGTTTGCTGGCCTGGTGAAAGCATTCTCATTAAAACATTCTGCTCCATTCTACCTTATACTGCTTTTTAATACCAATTATCTTTTGGCTATCTGTAGTATGACATCCTACTTACCACCAAGATAAAGTACTGTGAGCTGTGGATATAGTAATTATAGTGGGGGGTTCTCCAAGACCTAAAGGTTATTTCAAGGGTTCCTCCATGTTAAAGAAAGACTGGTCTTTAGTATGTGTACAGTATTCCAGCATCTATCACTTCCTCAGATTTTGCAAAACCTCCATGAATGTTCCAGAGTACACTGGATGATTCAGGGGCATGTTTATACCTCTTATAAGAGATATCTATAATGGCAGTCTTACGCCAATTCTGACATCAATAGCTATGTGCTTATCATAAAAAATCTTGATGTTCACTGCAGTGATCTGGGCCAAGTCAGAACTCCCGGTGTATATACTTCTTCAGAATCAACAAAAGTACAAGTAGTAAATTTAAATGATCAGTATGGCAGATTGGTAACTATAATATAGAAAAGGAACTGAAATTATAGCGTGGGTATTCCTGTCTTTGTAAATTCTCTTTAGCTGCAGAACTAAGGCTGAGATTATTGTTATTCATAAATTCAGTTTGTAGAAGACTTTAAAGAGAACCAGTAAGAAGTAGGCTTGTACAAGAATCTAAATATTTATTCTGAAACTTTTGTATAAAATTTTCATGAAGTTCCACTTACTTCTGAGGTCAGGTAAAATACAGGTCAGCCAGGTGGACAACAGCCAAAAATAATAAAATAGAATACATATACCACAGGGAATAACTTCTTGATTGCATCCACTCGTCTATATGACCTCTGTTGTAGCAATGACAGCTAGTTGTAAATTTAATTCCATGTGTGTATCATGTGTGTGCTGCCGGTAGCAGTGCCTGCTCTACTACTCTAGTTTATTCTTGTCTCCTGCTGAGCTGAAAATGAGCATCCTCCTAACTAGGTCCTTCACACACTAATGTTAGTTAACTTGTTCTTTATGTTGGGAGCTCATTTGCTAATTAGGTCAATAACATTACATTTAACCTACATAATTGTTCTACTTTTTCTTCATTTACTAAAAGATCCCATACTGGTAAAATAAAAGTTTATAAGCGTAACTGGAAAAAGTACAAGACGAAAGTAATATCTATATATTATATTTTCTGTATTTGGTTCTAATGATATTAAATTTCAACAGAAATTGTACTGGCAGAAATATTTACTTATAAGTGCTGATCATTTTTAATACTTCTTTGGTCACTGATAGGAATAAGGTTGAACTTGTCATTACATGAGTTTGTAGTTAACTTGGAGGCTTTGATATGTGTTAGCCCCCTTCCTATGAAAGCTTGTGTTACCTTCAGCCATTTTGTCAATTTGTTGAAGCAGTTAAAAAAAGCTGACAGTCCGTGTGTGTGTAGGGTAATAACAAACATGTTATAATGCATTTTCTTCGTGCTTCTCTTCAGCAATGACCACTATTGCTCCCTTTAATTGGCTATGAAGAATTGACATTGTAGAGGAGGAAGATCTTGTCATCTCCTGTCACATGTTAAGGAAGAAAATGCCAGGGGAGGGAGAGAAAGTTTGTGCCAACCAGCAGTCACGAGGACAGCAGGCATGCGACAACAGTAGGCATACCTCCCAACTTTAGCCTTTCATAAAGAAGGACAGCTACAAGAAGTCATAATACAAGAACTTCAGTGAAAAGTGTCTAAACAGCACTAAATATTGAATGCAGTTTAAATCGATATAGTTACATAGAGTTTATACACAATGTCCTTCAAAAGTTTGTTGCAGAGGGAAAGTCTTAGTGACAGACCTCCTAGTGTCAGACTCCTCTTAGTGAAAGACCCCCCCTTAGTGACAGACCCCCAAATGAAGACCCAAAGTGCAGACCTCAGTGGCAGATCCCCATTGCAGACTTCAGGGATAGACCCCTCAGAGACAATCCACCAGACTCAGTAACTGACTCTCACTGACATCTTCTTGACGATTGAGCCCTCGGTAGAGTCTACAATTACAGGTCTTCAGCTATTAATCTCCCACTGACAGTACCCCCAGGTCAGACCCCAGTAACAGGCCCCTAATGCAGACCTCAGTAACAAACCCACAGTGCAGACCTCAGTAACTGACCCCCCAGTTCAGATCTTAATAACAGACCCCCAGTGCAGACCTCAGTAAAAAAAAAAAACCCTCTGTGCAAACCTTAGTAACGGACCCCCAGTGCAGACACTCTTTCAATACCCAGTAACTGCCTACTTAGTGAGTAAAAAGGAAAGTTGTCCCATGATCAGAAGCAATAAGTAGGGAACTTTACCCTCTCTCCAGTATATTTGCCTGTTAGAAATCAACATTGGGTGCTAAAATTAATTCTTGGACGTGAGAGTCTGCAAGATAATTTGTTTCAATTCCCAAGACAACACCATAGAAATTGTGACAGTTGCGAGGTATAAGGGGATGCTGCTGCTTGCTTCATATTTGGATCCAGTGATAAAGAGTGATAAAAGTAATAAAGATGAGGTGGCAGGATATCTGTGGGAGCCAAAATTGCTGGAGGGAGCAGTCATCTTCTTGATACATTCAGTGGCAATGCCCCAAAGTAACAGGCTACTGCCATTGCCAGGTTTACTTCATCTTGCTGAGCAGTGTAAGCTCTTTTTATGTCTCAGTAGGTGGTGGACTGCAGCCTTTACCTAAAGAGCTGACAAAAACTCTGGTTAAATGTTACTCCCACAGTCATAAAAAATGCAGGTCAGCATGGCAGCATTTGACCTCCACTGTTGTATAGGCTTTGGGGTGCTTGGAGGGAGCAATGCTGCTTGTGGTAAATTCTTTAAAGGATGAGGCCAATGAGGAGGGGGTAGGGTGTAGGTAACTGGCAGAGAACCAAGTAGGACATTTCCCATAAATAAATGTAATTCTTAGATGTGTGCAGGGCATTGTGTTTGCTGCATGTTAATGTACATTCATTAGGGCAGCCTTTCAAAATGAATGGACTACTCAGACACAGACAGTGTGATAAAAAAGCTCACATACTATACTGTTAAACTGGCCAATGAGTACAATTATTTTTTTAAAGAACACTTTATTTTTATTTCATAAACTTTATTAAGAGAATGAAATTAGAGAAAACATTTATATTGCTTTTTAATATGTTATGGCTGCTGCCTGAACCTTTCAATTAAGTTGGCATTATTCAGATTGGGGTGCTGCTGCTGCTGTATGCAGGTTAAGCAAATAGCAAAAGAAAAAAAAAACAATACTACTGCAAAAAAAATGCACTGCTAGAATACTTTGTGGCTGAGACAAAGAAAATTGTACTTCTTGCCAAATAGTGTTTTTTGCATTGGTACAAGTCTTACATGACAGTGCCTCAGGCCTCATATATTATTTTAATATTTACTCTGCACATTAACTCTATCAATAGGAAGAACATATTTGGAAGGTTTTCCCCCCATAAATGCAATGGGATGCACCATGGATGTTACACTCGGCAAACTTCATACATTTGCCAAACAAGCGGTGATAGTAACAAGGGCAAGCTTGCCTATAACTAATAAATAATACACAACAAGCATGCAGCAAGTAAAGTGAGAATGTAGTAAGTAGTCCTGATCTACATACTTGTTCTACTCAGTGACTTATTATAGTTTATTATTAAACAAGTATTTTCACCTTACAAGCTGATTGCTCACTTAGCTTAGTGAAGAATGTGAAGCAATGTTGACTTGAGTCATTCACTGATGTGTGAAATCATATTTTTGTTAAATTGGATATGATATGGTTGGGTATTTAAAAAAAAAAAACACTGTATTTACTAAGGCAAGAAAACTTCTTTTTTTTTCTTTATTATAAAACATTGTGACCAGGTAATAAGCTGTTACAGAAAAAGTCAGCAAGGGAAGGTTATATGTACTTTTCTTTACTTATAGCATCAGACAGATACTTCTAGTTGCCTTAGGAAATATTGTTATGAAACCTTTACATTTTAATATATTTGCTGGTTTATATTTAGTGTAGTAAATCTGGTAGTAATTTGCCATAGTGCAAAGCAGGAAGCAGAGTCTGCATATAATAATAATCAATTATTATTGTCTATAATGTTATTGATAATATTAATGATAAACAGTATTTATTTAGTGCCAACATATTACACAGCGCAGTACATTAAATAGGGGTTGCAAATGACAGACTGATACAGACAGTGACATAGGAGGATGAGGGAAATATGGCTAACAACTCACACAGAAAAGACTACATGCAATATCAATTTACTTGAGAGTGTATGTTAAAAATCTATGATATATAACATTTATAATAGATTTGACAGATAATAGATTTTTTATTCTGGATAATATTGTATAAATGTGTGTGATGAAATACAGTATGTTCATGTATGTGATATTTTTCTTTGTGTTTCATCTAGGAAAGAGATGATGGAAGATCTATGTCCTTCCCTGCTAGAAGCCTTTCATCTGCCAGTTCACAACCATTTGGCTCACCAATATCACCCATGCTTTTTCAGCCAGCACCAGGATATGGGGGAAAATCAGCAACAACACCTGAAACTCCAGGGAAGAAGATAACTCCATGGGAAGCAGCTGCCAAGTCGCCACTAGGGTTTGTGGATGATGCTTTCATGCCACAAAATGTACATGAATCAGTATCTGCTAATGTAGTGTCTGCTGCACGTAGAAAGACTTTACCAGGACCTCCAGAAGCTTGGAAGACCACCCCCAATGTATCATCCACAAGTCCCTATGCCCACAGAGGTTTATATGAAAATAAGCGTAATAGTATTTCAACAGTACCAAAAAATGTAGTTTCTGCACCATCTTTGCAATGTGGTTACCAGCTCAGACATCCATATGCAAGTACTCACTCTATAACCAATGTGCGACCTGTACCTTTGGATACTAGGTCAGAATATGGCATGTCAACAAGTCATAATCCAAACTTCAATCCTTATCCTAGGGCTTGGAGAAGGTAAGCATCAAATTGCTTACTACATCAACCCCTAAGCTATGATAAGGGCTCAGTGGTGGTGCTGCTGTACCTAGGTTGTGGTATGGGCTTAATGTGATTCAGAAAAGTCCAGAGCATATATAGCTTTACATCAGAGGGGTTAATAAGGTGTCCTTCTTTATAAAACATTTTATAAATACTGATGCCTTTGTTCAAGTTAAATATGTGAAACCTTGACCACTGCATACAGCACAGGTATTTTCCAAGGTGGTGAAATAGCTTTTAATATTTTCAGCATTGCACTGGTTTTTCGCACCTGTTCATGACATAAGTAGTACAGTATGTCTCACTGACGAGCAGGAAATGTATCCTTGTATTAGGAACTAAAAAGGATTTTAATTATTTGCTGTCTGATGAGACCAACCAGCTGTTTACATTATTAGCTAAAAACAGAAAGTTACTTTTTTACACTAGTAGGTAAATTTGTATTATTCCAGGAATATGTGCCAGGGATTTCACACCCAGTCAATAAACCAGCAATTGTAGCGCTTTAGGTGAATATCATACTTTTGCATTATGCTTACTTTTCAAACAAGCCACCCCCTTATTACAGAGACTCCAATGTGATGACTATCACAAAAGTATAAACATAAAACTGACTGTGTATGCTCAGTTACACCTGGACTATTTTGTTTACTAGTAATATTTAGAGTAACACAAGAACAGATAGCTGTATTGTATAAACTGTACGTTTTTTTTGTACAGTCCTAATGGTTTTCACCCCCTCAACTTCTTGTTCACGTGTGCTCGGCATTTCCTCTGACATGCTTAGACATGGCAAGACAAAGCAAAATTAAATGAAATATTGTAAATAGGTGCTTTTTGGTATTATGCTGCATGTGGTAAGTGTTGTCAGTGAAACAATTCAAGTCAGTTAACCCAGCATTTAAAATTCAGATCAACACAGCCATAGTCACCTTTTTGGGCATTGGAGCTAACATTTCTCTCAGCCCTAGGGTGACGATCAGCAGCCCCAAGATTTTGGCACCAAAACTATCATCTATCCACTAGAGTTCTTGTTTTTAAGTGAAGTAATTTATGGTAAACAATATCCATATCTCAATCCTAACTGTCCTTAGCCCTTAAGGTGCTCATTATTACAACATGTAGTTTTCTCAATCCATTTATGCATAACAGAAAATAATTGGGATGTGAAGGTAAGGCACATGCTGCCTAATCTAGAAGTTGAAGAATTTTGAGTTTTCTGACCCCCATAGGCCAAGACTTAGGTCCACTCACTGTACCCCTGTAATTACACCATTTGAGTCAGTGCTGCATTGACGATTTCAGGAGACACTCTACAAAAAATTTAAACTGAGGCAGAAATAGATTTGAATATAATATATAGATGGTTACACAAAGATAAACAAAAAAAAAATTCCAAAGAAAAGAAACTGAATGTATGTGACAAAAGACAAACCTTTTAGAGGGCTAGCTGTAGTGTGATAAAAGAAACTGGGTATAGGAGGTAAAATGGTAGGTGAAACTAAAAAATGACATGGCAAAGTCAAAGCAAGTAAAAATACTTTTTTTTTAAATTACTTTGGCTTATATGAAATATAAAATGTGGATATGGAGAGGTCAGAATTGCCATAGATAAAATGTTTCTTAAGGAGGTCTTAGGTAAACATAGAAAAGGGTTTATATGTATAGGAGTCTCTATAAAGTGCTATGAAAATTTGTTATAGATGCTTTCACATAATCAGTGGAACAATAAAGTCTTAAGACCTAGGTATCACTACTTTGGGACTATTCTGTTACATGGCCTATGATGGTATTGCCTTAGTCTGTCTCAAAACAAATAAAAACATTTCTTCAGGTTTGTAAAAACAAATCTGTGTTTAACTTCTCAAATATAATATTGAACTAATAAATTTTAGAATCTTTCACTTTATCTCTTTGAAGTATGGTGACATGTTGTCTTGTATAAAAAAAAAAAACTTTCTGGCTGCTGATACCTTGGCCATGCTCCCCTCTCACTCCATTGTTCAATCAGAATTCTTGATAAATACCCAGTGCTTCTGAATGTAGAGCTCCTGCCAGGATTCAGTGTTCAGGGCTGAGCTGCCAAAACCTAGTGGCTGTTGTCACATAAGAAGGAGGAAGAAGTTAACTCCATGCAGGTACTAACAGCATTCCTCCCAGGGTTTAAGCAGCGTTAGGCCTGTGCACTGCAACGGTGCGGTGGGGGGCACAGAGAAAGTAAGTATCAGTGGCTGTGGGTTCTTCTTACAAGAAAACTTGTTTCTATCTAATGTATCAAAGTAAACCAGAGAAAACCTGTCCTTTAAATACAGAAACAAATATGCAGATCTGGAAAGTCAGTGTCTTCTCATAGAAAATACCAGAATTACCACTTTACCAGTTGGGGCTGAGTTCAGTGCTAGTCTAGTTATTTTTTAAAGTAAACATTTTCTGTTTACACCTTCTTGATGTCATTCCATCCATGTACCAGTACAGTAACCCTGGAGTACTGGTTGAGTCAGTTTGCTAGGGGGTATAGCTTTTCTACATAGCATGTCGTGTTAAATGAAAGATGAGGAAGTAAGAGTTTGCTTTTTCTTCACAGTTAATGTTATCAGACCAGCTAGTTAATGGTCATTTAATGTGTGCAATAAAGGCTTTGGGCACATTGCTTGACAGTTCAGATGGTGGTAAGACGTCACAACTTAACCAACAAAAGGCAAAGATATAGTTTAATTATGTACTTTGAAACAGTTTTACCATTGAGCGCATTTTAGGTGTAATTATGCTAAACCAATTTAGCTAAACACCTACAACATACTTAAAGTCTGGTACTGAAACAGAACCAATAAAGGAAAATTGGAATGAAAACACATTACCTTTATCTACTTATGAAACAAAATTCAGTTTTGAATAGAATGTCTGGGTTGTTTACTGCATTGTAGTGATGGCAAGGTCTCTAGATCAGCAGGTGAAATTGTCCACTTGCATTATATATAGAACTATGCACTTATTTTATTTCATAGTTTTTTTCTTGCTTTTTACATTTGTAAAACAAAAATGTGTTGTTTTTATACAATTGCTTGGCAAGTTTGATATTCTAATGCATGGCTATAGTATGTATTAGGTTCATAAAGAGTAATTATGGCATTTTTCCTTGTACTTCTGCAGTCCGTTTTCAAAATCCAAAGGAAAATGTTCAAAGTTTGCTTGTTGCCATGAGTGTAGAAGTAAGTTAAAGTTGTATATATGTGTTGTAGTGGTTGGCTCTGTGGCCTTGCAGGGTACTATTAAGTGTCAGGGACACTTTCTGTATGGAGTTTTATACAGTTTGTGTTTGCTTGATCTTGTTTTCACAAATCAAATATACATTGGTAGATTATTCTGTAGTCAGGGACATTAGAATTTAGTATCTATTGTGGGATGACAACATAAAGCATGTGATGCCAGCTCGCCCAATTTCATGTTCTATACTACTCAATTACTTCAACTGTCCTCTTTTCGACAGGAGATTTATTAGATTGAGAATTGATTTGTAGTGTGAGATATAGGGCTAAATAATTTCTTTACATTGGCACAAACAAAGCGCACGGGTCTCAGGCCAACTCTGCATTTCTGACCAGATGAACAGGTGCTTTTGCAGTTATAATTCAGATATAACAAAACTATTTTAGTTTCATATTTAACAAATTAAAAAGAAAAAAGCAAAAAATAAATAAGAGAATTTTATTGTTAGGGTTTACATACGCTTTTACCTATTATATTGGTCGTATTATTGAGAAAAGTTATATTTGAATTTGTGCTTCATCTTTGCCATTCAGAATATCGATGAGGGTTCTACATGGTTGTGACAGCATCCAAAACTTAGTACCAGACATACCTTGCATGGGTTCCATGGCAACCTATTATTAGACATTTTAGACATTTAGAATTAGACAGCACTTTCTTTTTGCAGTAATCAGTCTGTGATTGTTTAATGTCTGTTGTATTCTAATGTATAGAAGCCAAAATGCTGAAAGCAGCTGTGGGAGCATAGCTGTATCACAAATATATCTGCAAAAAATAAGGAATCTTCTACAGGTGACAAAAGGTGTGAGTTTATTCACTGGCATTATACTCAACCATATGCATAAACATTCAGATGCTAGCAGATGGATACATTGAGTATACAAGATAAATGACACTATTCTTGAGGATGGGATCCCTCATACTGGAATGCTGAGAATATATAAAATATTAAATATAACACACACATCTGCACTTCTATCTTTTTATTAGTTGTTACATTTTCCATAACAGAAAGAACTAACCCCCAATAAAAACACATTTAGAATTGATTTACTAAGGAAGAAAAGAATTCACACTTAGTAAAGAAAATAAAGATGGCTTCATTATCAATATGTATTCTTGTGGAAGTATTTTGCGGAAAATTACTACAGTGAACCCAGATTCACTTTACTAGGTAAACAGTCTACTCCTTTAGTAAATTAGATTTAGCAATGCCATTTTGATATTAAAGCTTGAACTGATAAGACTATGCTATCAGGAAACTCTGGGTGATGAATGTTAGTATATTAGGTTTAATTGTTACACAGGAAGAAGTTGATAATGCCTAAGTTTAGTTGCTTATGTTAATTAAAACCAAAACATCAAACTATGGGTTGAAAACAGACACAGACATTTCAAATGATAGGCCACCTCATATTTGCCATGTATGCAGTATGTTAATATTACCAGTCAGGAAATGCTGACATTTCATTGCATAGGTGACAATGGAACTCTTTATTTTAGCCTTTGCGGGTGCTTTTCCTGCACCAGCGGTACATCGATGCTGAGTTCCGTTCAGCGTTCTAAGAATAGATGTGTGAACAGAGCCGCATTGAAACATACTTGAAAGTTTATGCCAAGACAGCCCAGGAAGAGTCAACAGAATCTTAGGAAGCCAACATGGCCTTGTCCTATTTTCTTCCGTTCTGCCTTCTTAAATTTACAAGAAGTTTTATAGAATCCTATCCAGCAAAAATAAATAACAAAATTGCCTTACAGTTGCTTCACTATGGAGCTGAATAGGAAAGCATCACTAAACAACCTTTACATTGTACATTTACTGCAGATTATGGTTTTTGTTGAAAATATGTTGTAGTGATTAGTGTTTTAAGGTGTTTTAACTCATGAAGTTTCTATTCACATATTGTGCAACTATCCTAGTTTATAAATGCATGTTTTTTTTAATATCTATGTACACATTATGTCAATGGTCCCCACATGTCAAGGCATTTCCCTGGTTCAATGCAGAATCCAATGCAGTAAATTGCAGAATAAGAATGTATGTATATTACTTTCTATCTCCTTGCTCCCTTAAACATAATAATCAGTGTACACAGTACTGGCCAGGGAGTAGAAATAAGGACATAGGCAAAAAATGTAGTGTTTAACCTTGTGTTAGATGACACATGCCTATTTTCATGGTGTTAAATCAGTGTTTATGATTACCAAGTCATGATTTCCAAAGATTCATTTTGAGTGAAGTTCAGTTACCAAAGATGTTTGTTAACTTATGAACACTGCTGGCAAAAACTAAAACATTAACTGTGTATTTATTACTGGTAAGCAGTCAAGTTGAAAATACAATATTAAATATGTTATTCTTTTGGGTTTTTTTTACCTGCTTTGTGCTGTGGAGAATCGATCCTCTCTGTCACATACAGCGCTAAAGCCCAGGTTCAGTAGTCTGACTTGCTCCCTACACTCAGTATGCATACTATGAGCAGAGTGCAGGGGACATGTTGGACCACTGCAGACCTAGGTTACTACTTGGTTACGAATCGTTAACTTTTTGATATGGAGAACAAAGGTTACAACTTTGTCTGGTTTAAATACCTTTTTACCATGTTGTCCCTTTTTGTTTCAGATCCTAATTGCTGTGTCTATGGAGAAAGTTTAGTTTTTCTTTTTTATCTATGTGTTTAGCACGGCTTATTTTGTCTGACCCTAATCACATAGACCGAAAAAAATCTCAAGAAAGGACATAGCCAGAAATAAACAGCTGACAAATTGTGTAACCCTTGTACACTCATGTTATTTAAAACTGCTATGTGTAGTAGCAACTCCTTATAAAATTTGGGATCAGGAAGGGCTGTGTTATCACCCTTAACCAGGGACTGCATGCAGAAACCAGGAAATAAAGTAAGTATATTTTTTAGGTTTTCTCGTCATGTGTTTTTTTTGTTTTTGTTGTTTTGCAATTTTTTTAATCACGGGGGTCTTTCTGAACAGGCTTAGCCTTTTAATGCAAGATTTAATGAAAAAAAAACAGGCACCTAATATTAAATGATAAGCATGCATGCATTTTATCTGTAAAGTTTGCGTTTAGCACATCATTATTGTAATAAAACCATGAAAAAAAAATAGGAGGCAGGTCTGCAAGCCTTTGTTTTCTCTACACTGTAAGTAGAATAATGTGTCCTGTATTAGCGTTCCCATATTTAATCCGACCATTGCATCCCTTAGATACGGTAAACAGTACAGTGAGGGAAGCAGAACATTTGGGGACCAGTGACATACTGTAAATCACTTTTGAATTCAGATTTTATGCTAGCTTTGTTTGGATGTATTTTGTTTTGCTTTTTAAAGTTTGAGTGTTTATTTTGATGTACTGATTGTCTATGAAAAGACCACTTGGAAAACCCATGTTTGAGAAGATAAACAATGCGATTTAATAAATATTACTTTAGTGCACAAACAGAAGATGAATTAATGTTTTTATATGCAGGCTTTTGGATAATCACTTAATCTCTTTCTCTTTACAATTTTGCTTTATATCCACTGAAATTCAAGAGATTATAAGAAGACAAGGTCAAATAACAGGATATGTTGTCACAAGTGCCAGAAGGAAAGTGCCCATATGCTGCTATTGTAAACATGCCGTCTTAGAACCACGGGCTATTACAATTTACGCATCACTTATTTTCTCTATGATTTTATGTACATTTTTTTTTCTATAAGGTTATATATCCAGACATTAAATGTATAGAGGGCAATCAATAATAATGTTTTATCATCAATTGTGTGCTGATTAGATGTTCAGCCTTTTCTAGATTATTACTGTAAACTGCAGCTGTAAAACCCAACTAGTTCCTATACGTAACTGCACTTTGGACATTATTACTGCGCCTTACCCTATTAATGACTTGCAAACCTTGATCAAAAACTAAAAACTAGGAAGTATTTGCTGCATATATCCTAGTACAGAGGACCCCATCCCCCGGTCCGACCATCTGACAGGTGGGCGGCGTCTCTGGCCGGTGCACCCACCAGCGGGGTCAGGAGAAGTACCCCAGTTGGGGGGGGGGGGGCGCACCTGCCCGAGCCGCAGACCACATCTCATGTACCTGCGATGGGAGAGTAGGCGGATTCTGGCATCATGACATCACTCTGGGGGGATGTTACTTCCCCTTTAAGTAACACATGGCTCCCTGTGCATGCACGGTGTGGAGTTCGTACATTTAGTGGGCCGCAACCTGCAAAGGTTGGGAACCACTGCCCTAGAAAGACTTTCCCTACTAAGTATGTTATTCAGCCAGGACAGTAAGAAGTTCAAGCACACATCTAAGTTTCGTGCTAATTGAATCTCTTCAATAAAACAACTTACTTGGCATAAAACAACCATATTTCCATATTCAGCTGCTTCCACTAGGAACTGTATGCAGAAGCCATTGGTAGCAGCTGCTGCTTCTCTGATTAAAAAAACAGAAAAAACACTGCAATGATGGTGCCTATTACTAAAAATGTACTATTACTAAAAGCAGAGACTGTTAACTTAGCAAAGTTAAGAACTAACCTACATACATACATACTACTATCTGCTATTTATAAAACTGTATCTGGAGCAAAGCCCTGCAGTGTTTCTATCTTCCTAAAAAAAATATTTTTTTCTGCCATCATGTCCATGTTTGCTTGCTTTGGGTCAGTGATTTAAAAAGCATGGAACCTTTACAAACTCATAAACCATAACTATAACCACTGCACCAAAGTGACCATATAAAATCATGTAAATTACTCTCCGCAAACAAAGTGAACATTTATTACCCAACAGCAGGATTTTAAAAGTCGGTAAATTACAGTGGGAAACATTACCCCTAATAAGAATAAACTGCAAAAGGGTGGGTAGGGTGCCTAGTAGCTTGGTAAATAAAACTGCCCAAAAACCCTAATAGCTCCAAATAGAGGTAGTAGTACATGGATGTTGGCTTTAACATGAAATGTCAGTCAACAATCTGGAAGCAGCAACTCCAGGCGAATTTCACCCTGAAAGACATAAAACTAGCAGCTTAAATACTATACATTAAATTAAAATAAACTTGACAGAGAAGGAAATGAGGGTAAGGAGGGTGGAGTTATTAATTCCATGTGGCCATACCTTTATCTTGTGGACCTGACATTGTCACAAGGATGGAAAGTGATGGGAAACCCTAAACATTACAATTGTCAAACTAGCGATGGGGGGAATCTTCTGATGGGGACAAGATTTCTGGTGACAACTGGTTAAAAGGATTATCTCTTATTTTGTAAAAAAATTCTCTGACAAAATATACAAGGTGAGCCACTACACATATATAATAGCACAGACCTATAAGTATTTAACACTGGAAAAGACTATTTGACACTTGTCTGACCATCTTGTCTTTTGGTCTGTCCATCCCAGAAAAAATCAACAACTTCCATAGGTAGTATGTGTGCTCACCTTGCGTCTGCACTTCTCAGGGCTTTCTCATAAAACCTTTCACAGTTCTCCAATCTCTGGTTTCTGGCCCAACTAGCTAGTTTATCTGTATCCCAAGTAACTCTGTGATTATAATCAGGCAATAGATATTTACAATTACATAAAAGACAAGAGCAGTTGTCCAGAGAGAGTGCTAGTGAACTTTTCATAAATTGCACTGGGTTATAATCATAGCATGCAATAGTTATGTAAAATACACTTAGTAGGCTCTGCTTTTTCTAACATGGGGCTCTATGCACGTATTTAATCAAGGTTTGTGTGAGGTCAAAAAGAGAGTTCTTGTATCTACCCAGGACACACTGTAACTGTGCTAAAGTCCCCATTTTTTGATTGGCATGTGCTTTAAACATACTTTAGCCAAAGAGCCCACTGTTAGGTCGTCTTTAGAGGTGTCTTATAACCGAACCAAGTGTTCCTTGTTACTGTTTTGTAAAACCAAACCCTGCCTTAATCCCCTATTAAGAGAAGACTAAAAGAGACACAACATGTGGCTGAGTCAGGAAAACTAAAAAAAAGGAAAATTGAAGGTGTTCTCTATGGCAACCAGTTTCTTTAATTTTCCTGCTACAGTCTTTAAAACACCATTTAAATATATATATATATATATATATATATATATAATCATACCTATAATCCTAAATTATAATGGAAAGAAAATATAATGGATGGAAATAAATCTGACTTTTTTTGAGTTTCTAAAACCACTTTTGTATAAAGACAATGTCCTTTAAGAAAAGACAAAGTACAGTGCTAGTTAACTCTTCTGGGAAAACTGATCTTATAAAACTACCCCCTTCCCATTCAGCCCACCATTTATCTTTGTGGAAACCTAGGGATCCTCCAGAGGTTGCTAGGGGTTCCTTGAGTAATGAGAAATTTGTGATTCTCAGATCAGTTTAAATTTAATCTGTAAGGGTGACATTCTTCCCGATGGTCAGCAATGTAAGAGGCATTCTTCCCACTGACTACCACACTTATGTACTGTGATTTGCATATATAATAATTATAGCACAGGTTCCCTAAACACCCGATGTAATTTAATGGTTCTCCCATGTTAAAAAAAGCTGGGAAACACCGCTCTATGAGTATACCTGAAAAAAAAAATCAACCCTCAAAAAAAAAACAAAACATCAAAATGTTCTTCTTTAGGTGTTCATATCACTAGCTACATGATGGGTCACTGACTGTCCAGAGTCTGGTAAGGACATAGAAGCAGTGGCGTCAGTGCAAAGGGGACTGTAGGGGACCAACTGGATCATGCCCACACTCAGAAATGGTGCTGTAGACCCAGATTAAGGTAAACATGTTTATAAATTAGTAAAAATGATTTAGCATGTTAGATGTGAACCTACTCCTTTGTCCAGCACATCATAGAGCTCCACTCCCAGCATGTATAAAAGACACAGATTATTGCAGCTCTAATACATTATTAATGTCCTTTTTAATACCAGCAGTGTAAAAACATAATAGAGATTAATCTGAGCCTCTCAGTCCACCATAAATCAGAGCTCAGAATGGGGGAAGGAGAAGCAGCCAATGAACTAGTTAGTGCTGCAGTGCAAAAGAGAAAGAGTTCATATGTGTGGTTTTTCCAGTTTCTTTATCCAGTCACAGGCTGGGGCATGGGGGAGACCCCACTGGTCAGAGACAATGGGGCCAAATGTATTTTCTATACTTTTTTTCCTATTCTTTTTATAGCAGTCATTCGTAACTGATATACAGATCAGAGTTCTGTCTTCACTCTGATTGGTTTCCGCTAGCTTGCTGCAAGTCGGTAACAAACTTTACATACAGCCAGGCAACAAGTATTTTTTAAGGAAGGGAGGAAATAGCAGGCTTTGTAAAAAGCTCTCCAAAGAAAGTTATCAAGGTTGTTTATTTGTATGCTGACCGTTACTGATTAGTGCAAACACAGATTTACAGCAAAGCCACACCAAAAAATTAGAATGCTGTATTTTGAGGCAGCTGTTATGTAAGAAAATGCCACAATGAAATGAGTACATGTTCAGGGAGGTCACAGTTTGTTTATTGTTCACACTGTAATGGAGGGATTAGTTTTAGTCCACTACAACTAAGAACTTTGCAGTTCATATTTAAAGTTATTATGTGAACATTTTTAAAATAGAAGATAACTAAACCAAACTTAGGCGATTCCTAAAGATATGAAACCCAAATACATGTTAACTTTACATTTGGCAGCTAACTATACTATTTATAGTTCTCATCTTTGGTAAGGAATGTGTAACTAACCTGGGTTTTCTTGTAGAAGAGTGTTGATTGTATAATATATGTATAATGAAAAAAAAAAAAGTTGAATCTGATGAAGAAATATGAAGCTAGAATAAATATATTTCAAGGATGATATAACAAAGTAAATCACAATTTTATGAGGGGTTTAGGATCTCAGTATGTTCCAGGGCTTACAGCCGTCCTTTTTTTTCTTGATGGACCTACCCATGTAATAGCCAGCAGGAGACCTAACACTACCTGTAAAAAATGGCTGTCAGGAAGCAAAAAACTCATGCATGGCCTGGCTGTCAAAAGACTTTGAGTCTGATTTA
>NC_092860.1:95695864-95723341 GCF_032062135.1 Pyxicephalus adspersus
AATATACTTTAAATGCCTCAGAGGCAGAAAGAAAGATCAAAGATGCCAACTATATATGCCAAACACACACAGTAATAAATGTACTGCCCACTCTGGCTCTTCAGAAAAAAAAAAACAGTGCAAGAGAGAAAAACTAAAAGCTTTACATGTTTGCTGAAAGGTATGCACAAGTTAGCAAGTTAGTTTCATGTCGCTTTGTTCCATATTGCTCTGTCATCAAACCAGCTTGGATGATGCACCTTTGGAGGTGCTAAGGAAAGGTAGCAAGCATCCTATTCATCCAGTCATTTGGTACCAAGTTTTTCCATTTAATAAAACACAGCTTACTTAGTTACGTGTTCTATATATATACTTAGATAGAAACACAAGTTACCAGCATGGAATTGGGAACATGAAAAAAAAGCTTTAATTACACCGTGTTTTCTTTTTAAACTAAACCCCAGGCAGATTTAAAAAAACAGATTAAATGTTCTTCAATAAACTATAAATTATGTGAATAACACGAATGTCAGTTTCCAACAGATATGTCAGATATTTGCACTTATTGCATGAAAGCCTATGGCTAATGCTAATTTACAATACTAATATTAATTTACAATTACAATAATGTTACACTAATAATTTAGGGAAACGGATCCTTTTTGAGTGCCTTGTATGTAATATAAGAAGGAATACATTACTTTTTATTTATTTATATTATGGAGTATATACACACACAAAAGCACACATACAATATATATTTGTAAAACTCCCCTGAAGGTAAAATGTTTCGGGATACGAGACCTATTATTTACTCTGTATTTTTTGTATATTATAGACTCAAATAAATGGCATATATGATATAAAATTACCTTGAAATTTATATTTTTTTCTGTGCAAAAGGGTATTTTTTGTTTTTTAAACCTTCATATAGGACCAAATATTTTTAAATGTAAAAATTATTGTAATTAACAAATTTTATACTATTATTTAGCTTGAAATATTACTTTCTCTTTCAAATACTATTTTTGAAGTTGGGTGAATTTGAATTGAAGTTGCGTCAATTTTCTTTGAAAGTGAGAAAATTTTCCTTGAACTCGGTGAACGTTCTATGTATTTGTATTAAACATTCTTTGCAGTGAGTGAATGTTCTTTAAAGTTGGCCAAACATTAGCAAACATTCAGCAAACATTGTTGCAAGTTTGATAAACCCAGTGTTTGAATCGAACCCAATTAAAACCTAGGATAGAAGAATATTCCACGCAAATAATTGAATGCTCTTAGGTGTACTCTGAACTTCAAGGAAGAATAATCACCCAATTTTAATGACTGCTCACCCTAACTATATATATATATATATATATATATATATATATATATATACAGACCTGCATTTATGTGAAATCATTTTTTTAACTTTACTATCAGGACAACAAATTAGAGAACATTTTTGTGACTATAAGTGGGGGTCTAACTACTAAGCACAGTGGGGTGAATGCAGAAGATGGACACGTCTGGAAGCGTCACGTTCTATGCATACAATAGAACATTTCTCTCCAATGGAGTCATGTTTGGAAGCACAGGAGGTGCAAGTGGGAAGTGTTTCTATTCTTTTACAGGAGAACTCTTTTTGGCCAATTTAATTTTGGAGATAGAGTTTGGGTTATTGGGTTTGTTCTCTGTAAATGTATTTTATTCCTTAAGAAAACACTGCACGTTGCATGAACTATTAAATCCTTAGAAGTAAGAAAATGAATTAAACTTCACATTGGAAGCTCATAGTAAAATCTATTTTCCCACGTGGACTGGTTCTTTGTTTATGTAGATTATAAAGATACTTAAACATTATTACTTTCACGTTTTCATAAATTGTGTTCACAAATGCTTTTTTGTCTGCCTTTAAAACACTGTACAGCAAAACCGCCCATGGTGCTTGAAAAATAAGCAATAGAATTTCAATATTTTTCTACAGGAAGTTCAACAGTTTAGCAGACAGAAGAGCATGCCATATGATGGGAGGGGATCCTACAGCACAAATGTTACATTATTAATATTTTTTAGTATAAAGATAGTGTTTAAAGTGAAACCCATCTATTATCAACATACTAGTTGCCTAACTATCATTCTTTTTTTTTTTTTTGAGACACTAACCTGCAACAAGCATGCATATCAGCAACGTCAACATAAAGACAGCAAATTTTTTTGACACTTAGAAAATACTGAAGACAACAGATCAACATGTAAGTTAGGAAATAAGGGTTTTCATTAGGAGAATCACTGACAACCTGCATACCACATCACAGTTGAATTCGTTTAAATAATATGTGGTTTATCATGTTTTTTACGTAGGTGCTCTGTAGAATTGACTGCTCAGCCTGACATTTATAAAACTAATAGGTGGAGAATCTACAATCTGTACCTAAAAACAGAAAATTACTTGCATATAAATGTTACAGTAGTAAGGGAGTTTTATTGTAATTGTTTCCTTTAAATAAACCTTGATAAACCTTCAAAACATCAGTTCCCTAGAACCTCCTCTAGTATAAATATGTATATAATGCATATAAAAGCAAGTAGGTTTTATTACGTAGTATATTATTCCATATTTACCTAGAAGTGAATCTGGTAAAGAAAAATTACAAGTAAAACATCTCGTTTCACCAGTTTTGTTGGAAAAAGTAGGTTTTTACACCTTACCAGCAATCCAGACTGCTCCTTCATATAGTTGTTTCTGTCTCATGAAGACCTGAGTGAGGCCAGTACCCAAGAACCCAAGATAGGTTAGGATAGATAGGTACATTAATGTTCTTTTACAAGAATCATATGTAGATCATTTAGAAAAATAGACCTTGTATAGTGCTAGAATGTGTGTGACAGGTGGCCCTGAGCTCACTTAAGAGAAAAGATATCTGCAAAATATAATCTACCTAAATAAAGTGGTGACTAGCCTCAAATCTTATAGAAGCACTGTGAAATAACCACAGCAAGTAGAGCCAGCAACCACATTCTACAGACATCCACAAATGCATATTGAGGTCTAAATTCCTTGGTCTCCAAAACCCAAAAATATGAGACCTTTCTTTTCTTTGTCAGTGGCTACATATTTCTTTTTTGGATAACTTTTCACTCTCTAAAAACAGTATCCCAGTATGCACTAAGTATGTATGCACAGTTAATAAAAGTCCACAATCAGATTTCAGTATCACCTGCAGTTCTTACTGCTTCTTCCTACCAACCTCCATGCCACTACTGCATCCTGCATTTGCACAAACTCTCCAACGTTGGTACATTCTGCACACATACCATGTAGCCTGTACAAGAACATTGGTATTAAAGGTGATATATATATTTAATGGGATTTTGCCCATTTGCAGAGCTCATGAATTGACAATGATACAAAGTTTGTACTTCTGCAAACCAAAGTCACAAAGAAAATAAACACAAGTAAGTAAAACTGCCTAGGTTCATCTGACAGAGCATCAGCATCAGAGGGTCTTCCAATGGGCCTAAAGAAGGATTTAAGTACCCATTAAACAAAATACAGCTAAGGGCCTAAAAATTTGCAGGAGCTCACAAAATGTCTGATTTGAATTTTATGTGTACTTTAGTTTTTAAAAGGGCATATGTAGTAAAAACCTATTATATTGTGCAAACAGGGAACGAGGGACACTTGCTGGTTGCAGCTGAGAGAAAAATTAATCATTCAAAAAGTATTACTGGAATGTTATAAAGCTGATTTTTGTATTTGTCAATAAGCAAGTATTGGTACCAGGTCCTTCCACAGAATTGGAACCTGAATGGCAAAGAAAATAAAATAGAGGGTAGATAGCATGTGTCCTCTCTCGTGGCCATACCAGACACATAGGAGCCTGGATGGACAGAAAATGGAAGGGCAGCACCCCCCCTAAACATTTTAGACCCCATTGCTCATGGGCCTCCTCCTTACAACCTTTACCCAAATGCTTGTCTAGGTCTGCAGGAGATTCTAGTAGTGTAGAATCTGTTAAAGACAACAGTAAACAAAGCAGTCTGCTGCCATTTATTGGTGGGTAGTCAGCATGTCAATATTGCTAATTCGTACTTGTAATGAATTTCATGGGTTTACTGAGTAATAGGATTGTAAATAAAAGTATGTTTTAAAAAATCGGCAAGTATGCTTTGCATTTTTATTTAAATAGAGTACTTGTGGAAACAGTGTCTTTATTTCTAGAACAAGTTACCCTTTTTTTTGGAATGGGTATGGGGTACTATGTACTCCTTACTCATTCCTCAGAGTGAGGGGCAGCTACCTGAAAATCTTCCCAACAATTTTAGTGGTAGCGCATGTTTAGAAATATTAGATTTAAATTAAAAAGTCTGCTCAGCTTTTTCATACATTAAATAAAAAGAGTGATTATATGAAAAGCATGCATTTTGTTTCTGTGCCTGGCTACCTCTGTATGAGCCATACTGCAATGCAGCAACAGAGGTACTTCAGATCTTATCTAATGCCAACATACCTGGAGTTAGTATTGGGATCTTCCTTTAAAGTGAACCTAGACTTCATCTTAAAATGTTGAGAGTCCTAGGTAGGAAGTACTACAAGGTGTCTGCCGCTGCCAATAATTGCAAAAAAACAAAATAAAAAATGACAATTTCTTTCACATCCATGCAACATTGATCTGTCAATCCAATGATACTCTTGGGGCCCTATTTTAATGCAATGATATATACCTACAAGTGGTAAACAATTATAAAGAATTGCTCCTTGGTATAGTGAATCTTGCTGAAAAAGGAAAGGTATGCTTGATTTATCTTTTATGCCTTAGTTTCACACCTAATAGTGGAGTGTGGCATCACCATACTTCCAATGGAATCCCAAAGAATGCTGAGTTGGTTGCTGTACACCATTTTTCAAAATTCATAGGCAACACATAAATGTATGTGTACATGATACAACTAAAGATATTAGGCCTGATTTATTAAAGCTCTCCAAGGCTGGAGAGGGTACACTTTAGCAAACCTGGAATTGATCTTGTCCAGAATCAAAACATTTGCTAACAAAGAGCAAACGACTTTTAAGAAATCCATTCCAGGTTTGCTGGATCACCCAGCTTCACTGATGAAAGTGTATCCTCTCCGGCCTTAGAGAGCTTTAATAAATCAGCATCATTAAAAAGACTTTTTAATGTTTTTTAATTGTAACCTAAGAGTTCAAAATTGCCTAATTGCGTAAGTAAAAGAATTGTGGAGGTAAAGTCATGTGCAAAGGCTTTTTTTGCAGGAGTATTTCTGGGCTGCAGAGCAGAAGGCAGCGGCAATGACAGAACACAAGTGCAGTTCATGTTACAAGAAAAAAGTTCTGACAGATGACCTCCAAACTGAGAAATACCATGTGACACCACAGCACATTGTTCTAACAAAGTCTAACATGTTGAAAGATACTCTTATCCTACAAATTACCTACAAGACAACAGTTCTACTCACTACCACTGTTATCAAGATCAGTAAATAATATCTAATAAAAAATCAAGACATTCTTGAGTTTAAGTTTCATTTATTCTAAGCCTAAACCATAGGCGAGGTTGAAGTGTTAAATCTATTTTTAGAGAACTGATGTCATTGAGATGCCAGGCTGTGTAGAGTGAGACCACTGGTTTGCCTCCATACCAGTTACTATGCGTAGAAAGCCTGTCCAGGAGTTGGAAGGTCATTCAGACTCATAGAAGAGGAAGAGACAATTCATCCAAGGAGGCTGCTTGCTTTCCATCCACCAAGGGTACGTACACAGTTGAATTTTTATCTTTAGTTGAATTTTTATCTTTAGCTTAGTTGTATTTGACACATAAGGGGAGGTAACTATAGTCCTTTTTTTGTTATATATTATTATACTTTTTTCTTCAGGATGCTTTATAATGATAGATAGTTACAGTTGCTGTCTTTTTAATTATATTAAAATTTAAAAAACAAGTGCAAAATTGAATTTAGGGCATTATTTGTATTATGAACGTCTTCCAGTGTTATGTACAGAATTTGGTTTCTTTAATAGATTTCAGTGTCTTTAAATGTTTATGACCTGGATTGCAGCAAAGGTGATGGAGCTTAGAGGATCAGCTACATTTCTGCACTATTTATGAACATCCGAAATGGATGATTACATTCTGCATGAGAATAAAATGTTGCCCTGATTTTTATACTATAAAAACATTATTATATTTTTGTCTCTCCCTACTAAAACTTTTTTTTTTAATCTATCAGAAAAAATGTATAATATTGTAGCTATGATGGACAGGTGACAATTGGGTGCAGGGATATTATTTGCATTTTTATGTTATTTCTTTGCAATTTAAATACTTATATCAAAGCTTTATTGACAGTATTTAGTATAGGAGTGATTAACACGTTCCAACATAAATTGCTTCTAACCACATGGAATCAGCTTGCACTTTGGTTTCCTTACAATAGATTTGATGCACAAACAAGTGAAATATGCTAATAATCTAATACGCATATGTAAAGATTGGATTTTGCTTCAGCCCTTTCTAGAAGTGTCTACAGCAGGCACCCAGCCACCATTCTGATGCTTTTATAAGTTAAGAACCCGGCCAGTTATGAAGATTTACGTTGCTAGGCGACAACTTTTGTATCTTGCTCTAAATATGAACATCAAGATCTATTTATGAGAGGCTACGAACTAGTACTTATCATCATGTTGTTTTGTACAGTTTTTAAATGAGAGATTTTTCATGCTTTTAAATTTTACAATATAAATATATCTATTATTGCTGCCTCTGTTCACTTTTATTAGTTAGTCAAAGAAGCATGTATGGTGCATACAGCAGTCCTACTGTTAGGTTACCATGTAGTGGTAAGGTTGCCACTACTTCTAGCTTAAAATACCAATGTTTTTTCCAATAACATTGGCAACAAGGCAAGGTGGCAACCCAATGCAGTAGCCACAGTGTGACAACAACAGAAATTAATTTCTCTGGGAAACCTTGTGATGGGTGAGCACTGAATGTTGCTAAAATGCATATATACAATAAATAAATACATACACACTTGCAGCTGTACACATTACTTTGATTGAACAGAATATATACAAAACAGACAGTTACAATAAAGTGTTAAAAATACAGTTAACATTTCTTACTACTGTGAATATTGCACCTTTACTGCATGGCATGACCAAGTAATGTACATACTTTACTATATACACTTGTATATCACCCTTTACTTTCTCATGTTTTGACATTTTTTTTACATTTACCATGCTTATTGAAGCTTATTGAAGTCATTTGAGTTTGCAAAGCACATAATAATCATTTCCCACGTTTTTGCTTTGTGCTGTATTCCTTGTATTACTGTTGGCTTCAGCTGTTATTTTCCAGAGGCTGCACAAATGTAATGTGTGACTCATGTGTGTCTTTATACATAGATACAAAAGAGTGTCGTGCACTGTGTTATGGTGTAGGCTTATAGTGTATAACACAATGCAACACCGGAAACATCATAGAGGCTATAAATATTGGCAAAAAAGCAAAAGCCATCTGGGATTTTATATATAAAAAATGGCCCCACATACATATGTGAGTTGACTGTAAATTCAAAGTACTGCTGAAATAAATTTCAGTGTTTTTTTATAGTAGCGTTGCAATTATAATAAGTAATTATGTATAATGTGGACTCTTCCTTTTGAGCAGCTTTACTCATTTGAGCTGCTTAGTTGTAATGCATCTCTAGCATCTTCATTTCATAATGATCCAGACCAAACTTTTGACTTAATGCCCAGCAGTCGTGTGGTTCATCCTTGACCTGTTCCTTATGTAATCTTATGAATGGCTCAGCAGGAAGAGACATTTATTGGTCAAATGGAAGCAACAATTATTTTGTGCACCAATTTGATGTTTTAAAGTAAACTGGACTTGACATTTTTTTAATTAGCAACATTGCTGGTTAAGCTTTGCCCCCCTTCCTAATTAATATTATTACACAGTATTTATATAGCGCCAACATATTATGCAGCGCTGTACAAAGTCCATAGTCATGTCACTTAGAATGTTTGTAGGCAGTAGATGTGTTGGCATTTGACAGCTACATTACAGGGGGCATTACTATCCATATAGGCAGGGCTTGAAGCAGAAACCTATTTATTTTCTAAACCCATCCCACCACTCTTCACTTCAACCTGAGGCTCCCCCACACTCAAAAATAAAGTTACAAATATATTTTTAGGTTCAAACTAAGGGATCAAGTGATCCTTCTGGACTCCCCTACTGGCACCTTGCCAGCCACTTTCTTACTAGCACCACAGCACTGGTTCCTAAAGAACCAATGTCTGCACATTTGACAGATGGTGGCAATGAGTGGCACCAGTACCGCTCTCTTCCACCCCATTCTCTATGGGGCTGTTACTGGGAGGAGATACATGTAACATCTCCCTAAAGGCAGCATCTCCCTAGCAAGAGGAAGCATTAAGCATACTACATACAACCTCATGTCCACTGTGAATATAGCCTTAGGGTCTTCTAGTTCAGCGGTTGCCAAGCAGTGGTCCGCGAAAAACTTTTGGTGGTCTGCGGCTTTGGCCGGTGCGGCCCCGAGTGGGGCCAGGAGAATGACCTGGTTGGGCGGACGCACTGGCCAGAGCTACAGAGCATGTCCCATGCACGGATTGCAGGCTCAGGGAAGTGAGCGGGTTGTGTCTCTGGGCACAACCCGCTTACTTTCCCATCGCAGGCTCAGACCTGCGATGGAAGAGTGGGCGGGTTCTGGCATCCTGACGTCACTAAAGGGGAAGTTTCATCCCCTTTGAGTGACACTCGGCTCCCTGCACATGCGCGGTCCAGAGCCTGTAAATTTAGTGGTCCGCTGGTCCGAAAAAGTTGGGACCTGATACCCTCTTCTCCTGGAGAGGTGGCAGGGCTTGGTTCTTACTGTACTGAATGGCAGACACAAAATGATGTGTGAATTCAGTCCAGTATAGTACTGCTCCTATGTCAGGGCATGTGAACATACTACCCCACCCCATACCATGTCAGCATCTAATAGTGAAAAGGGTCTTTCTGCATAGGACAGCTTTCAGTGAAGAAAGTATTGCAGCAAACAATATTTTTGTTTTCTTCTTTTTTTCAAGATTGTTTTTATAAACCAGAGTTCAACTTGTATCTCAGTCAAGGCCCTAAATGGACCTAGGATATAAAGGAAGAACACCAGGTTTGATTTGAAGGTTGACATGGAACCTTTTCTGTTCTATAAGGTTTGTGTACTAAATCACTGTTGTTACCTATTAATATAGTTAAGTATAGTTTAAATTGATAGGTCAGGTTCACAAAGTAACAGTATCCTGCTTGTTTAAAGCCAATATGTTACATGATAGGCATACTCATACTGTTCTAGGGAGGGCACTACAAATAAACAGGGACTGGTCCATTTCAACATTTTCTGGTTGACTCCGATTTCCTTGACTCAATGAGCCCCTTCAGTGAATCATTCACCACCCCAGGTGTTAGGGGCCTGCAGTTATAGTAAAACCCATTTAAAGCCTCCTAGACCTGTTTGTCATTGCCCACCCCTGCATGCAATTAATTTATTCACTGCATGTAGTACTGCTAGTATTGCTGGGGTGTATGACAGGGCGACTTTTTGCAGAGCAGATAATGGTGGGGTTGCTGAGTGAATCTGCTAATTAGCTGACTGAACAGCAGTGTGTTCTCTGGTTGCCAGGATTGTTGTATGTTTAAGGTAGCAAATAATAAAATGTTTACAAAAACAATAGAAAAATATTATCAATATAGCTGACATGTCACCTATGATGCAACATAGATGGAAAATAGATTTTTGCAACCTAGCTATTGCATGGATTCTTATCCACTGCTCCATGTACTGTATGTCTTATTACTGACACATCTTCAAGTTGTCCATACAGTACTGGTTATATCATTGTACATGTTTCTGCATGTGTCAATACAGTACCAAAAGTGTTACTGCAAACATTTTTCTGGTTAAGTTAAATTTTACTGTATGAGTTGTATACATTTTTCAGATTTTTTTTTGTTCTATAGTGCTGATTATGATTCTGTGCAAATATTTTTGGCTTTTTCGGTATGGTACGGAACATTTTTCTGCAGATGTTTCTGCCTGTGCCAATACATTCTTGACTTTGTCTCTGTTGATGTTTCTGTTTAAGTTAATTAATACATACGTAGATATAATATCGTAAGTGCTGCTAAATTGAACTTATTTCTATATGCTGAGTCTTAATAAGGGAGGGAACAAGATAGCTAGTGTAAGTATTATTAAGTAGTATCCATTAGCACATAGACACAACTTCAATGTTAGGAAGATAAAGGGAACATTTCTGCAGTTGCCCCGCCTCCCTTCACTTTGGCATATTTGAACTTAGCCAGGCCGGAGAAGCAATGTTTTCCACATTACAGCCATTACTCGGTTAGACTGACCAAGACTCTAGTGTAGTTGGGAAACAGGGCAGCACCAACACTTTCCATACCTTTCACCCCACCATAAATACTGCCTTACCAACTTTGGAAAGTTCCCAGGTATGCATTCAGTGTTCTAATGTTATGTGCTGTATTTTGCTTGATATATTGGGTGTGATTTATTAAAGCTATCCAAGTCTAGAGAAGATAGAAAGAAAGATTTAAAAATCCATTCCAGGTTTGCTGGACCACTCAGGTTCTCCCATGACAATCTTTCTTAGCCAGCATTGAAGAGCTTTAATAAATGAGGCCCAATGTGCTTTCAGTGAATTGTTTATTATTTTATAATTGGCACTAGTAATTAACTCTCACTGTTAGGTGTGATCTATTAAATGGGGACACCACTCTTGTTTCTCCTGGTTATACGGTCCCACCCTGGTTGCAGGTATTATTATTTTAATATGTTGCCTTTGTCAAGTATGAAGTACACTCCTCAGTGACATAGGAATAATTATTTACCAAGCTCCCTAAAAGTAAGTTTGTATCAAATTGATTCAGCTGAGGTACTGACAGACAGGAAACTTGATATTTTGTCTAATTAGTGAACTCCTATAAACACAACCACTATTTAATTGAAGACAGATTCCATTTAAAAGGGCAACAGAAGGTGAAATGACTATGTGTAAAGTGGAAATGGCCAATTAGATCTTAAGTGTATATATGGTCAACATTTTTTCATTCTTAATTTATGAAAAAAAAAATTAAAAAGGTTAAAATCCCTTTTTGTACCACTGGGGAAACCTCCCCTTACTTCTTTTTATATAGACATAACAGGAAGTTAGAATAAATTTAACATAATTTTCCCCTGTACAGATGTTTACCATATTGGAATTATCTCTTTCATCTGGGGACATATCTAACGCCTACAAATTTTATTCAGAGCAGAAAGGTTTTGCCTACACTCTAAGTATAATGCAGTGAAATTACTAAAATGTATATAATTTAGTAATATTTTAGAGCACAGTGGCTACATTTTCTTTGTAACAACATAATCCTGGGCTCAATTATTACGAAAAATACTATCCATTATTGTATTCTCTACCCTGTGTTTAAAAAAGCATCCTGGTTGGATAGCCAGGATCTGACTACACTGGCTTCCTAGGATTCTATTTACAAAGTTGTAAATGAGAAATTCACTATAACATTCTCTGGCTGAGAATCTTCCAGGTCCATATGTTTCAATTGCAGTAATAACTTCTCCACCAAGGAATGTTTCAGTGAAAGTCACATTCACTATGAGAATAGACCCCCTAGAGTTTGCTGTTGTGTAAATATAAATATTTTTGGTCATTCAATAAAAAGATCTCGTAGGGATTTTGACTGATATGTTGCAATCAATGTTCCATGGACTACATTGCATGATACGTCAGCACAATATAAATAAAATAATCTATAATGATAGAATATATAAACATAATTTAAATAAGAATTAATTTAAGCAACATACAGGTGTTCTGGAAATGTAATCATTATAATATCACTATTTTCTATAGGTTAAAACACTAAGCTTTTTTTAACTTTATGGGTTAGGGTTCTGTTTTTAGCTTTATAGGTTGTCTAAATAAAAGCATGTCGGCTGCAGGCAGTATTCTATGTTGTGACCCTATGCCTGTGCTTATAGCTTGTCCTTGACGTCTCTGTAACAGTATATAGTTACTTCTAAAAACACATGGCTCCAACCATAGATGAGACCACATACATTTATTTCTGTGCCCCTAGGTTCAACCTGTCATACTTACATTAGATATTTTTACTTGATGTTTGTAATACAGTTCTTCATCATATGATATTGGTAATGATATTTACGTAAATGTGTTTCAGCAATCTAATCTAATTGCACTGTCATTGTCAATAAGAAATGTTTTCAGTCACATTGAAAAGCTAAAACACTATTGCTATTTGATTTTCTTAGAAAAGAAGTATACGCATTTCAGCAAGCCTGACCAGGTATGGGTTAGGGCACCAATAGATGGCAAATTGCATGAGTATACAGAAAATCCACCAACAAATGCAATTTTATCCACATTTCTAGCTTTCCAGAATATCAAACAATGTACATTTTCAGGAGCATACAATGTGCAATGAATCAAAGTAAGCCATTTTGGTACAGGACAGAAGCCTGTGCAACTGTGTGAGACTAAAGTGGAGAAGTAGAGAAGTTGGCAAGGAATGGAATCAATGCTGTAGGCCTCAAATATTTTTGATATCTAAATATGTAACTGTTTCTCTTGAAAAATAAACTATTTTACCCATACCTTTTAATTTTTATTCTACAGCCACTTGACCACATATCCTTCCCTCTAGCAGTGGTCTTATCTGGATACAGAAGAGCAGACAGTGTGCTGATATCACAAACACAACAGAAAAGTGCATGTGTATGGAGATACAATCTGATTTACACAGATCTGTGTCAGTACTTGGCGTGTACAGGATCACCCGATCTTTTCCTATTGAGATCCAACCTCCAGCATACAGACTGGTCTTTCACCAGTGGGATCTCACCTGAAGTACCCACTCTAATGTTTAGGCACTCCTCAGTTATTCACAAGCTCGTATTTGTCAAACTGCATATTGAGCAATATCTTTGTCCTCTCTATACAGATGTGTGTATTAGATAGAACACATTGGACTTTTCCCTGTATCCTGCCTCCTACACAATTGGGAGATTTCCTGTCTTAAAGATCCAAAAGTAAATTTAAGGAAATCTCTCCAAAGTAAAATTTTCACCCTAGAGATTTGCCCTTGGAAGAGGTGACCCTATTTTGACAATGCAAAATTATGTTTTTTTTCTACTTTCTGTCTTAGTCACAATAGACACCAGGATGAAAAAAGTGGGTAATCTACCCAGTAGGGCCACAGACATCCATTAAAAAAAACTTTATGAGACCAAACCATCCCTACTTTCGTGAAAAAGTTTCTCATGTTCATACACTTTAGGATTTATCTATAACTTTAGAATTTATCTTATTCTCTGTATATCAGTATTGCTTTAACTTCATGTAAAATTATTAATTTAGAAAAAAGACCAGTGAGAATTTTTTCACAAGTAGGTTTGAAGTGAAAAAGAAAAATCACTGGAAGGTTGGCTGTGGGAAAGACATCTTCCCGGCCACCTGCCCTTTTTATTTGGAGGACAGGTCTGGGTAAAAGAGTATGTGTGTTGGTGGTGGAGCCACTGGAAGGCAGTGGTTTTGGTAGTGCTGTAGAGTGCTGGGGGGACTCATTTTTGGCAGGGTGTTACACTAAATTGGATTAAACAGCTGATTAAGCCAGTAGTAGGTCCGCAAATGGTTGATATCAGCGCCTTAGCAGAATAGTGCAGCTGAAGTTCAAAATTATACAAAACCTCTGGTGCTTTCTTCTGAAGATACTAGGAAAACGCCTGATTGTCAATAAATACTTTCAGTACTTTTTTAGTCACATGATCTAGGGCAGGGATTTAGGAAGTACTGAGGTCTTAAGGTCATAAAGGCAGCAGGACAAATCGCATTTGCAGAAGGAGGTGCAGACCTTATTAAGGGGGTCTGTCATTTTTTATAATTTAGTTAATGCAATATAGGAATTGCTGTAAAGCAAACAGTTCACACTTAACTGTCTTACTGCCCTAACTCTATTGGGGGTGTAGTGAGAATCATGTTTACGAATCTTCTGCATTAAACACTACTAGAAGTGTCAGATATTGGTGCACCATCTCCAGGGGCAGAATGAATTATAGTGCACAGTAGGGTTGACTAGACATCCAACACACATATAAGTGTTCCATATGTTATTGATCAAGATTATTTTATCAAGATTATTTCTTTAACTCAAAGAAAATGTGGCACAGATAGGTAAGCGTATTTATTGTTTGCTTTGCTAGAATGATTTTAGGTTTTAAAAGTAGTGAAGGGGTGTCTTTATTTAACCTCACAGCAGGTTACTGTACTATGCCACACTGAAATAGCAAAAAGCATTTTTTTCAGTGATCTGATGTTCTCTTTTCATTTATGTTTCAGGAAGAAACTAAAATGTTATCACACAGCGCCCTACAGAAAGAACGACAGGCGCAAGCCTCAGCCATTATGCAGGAAATCCAAGGTACTGGTACAAACAATTGTACTTTTACTAATTTACTAATTGTAATTTTTTTATTATAAATGTCCCGAATAAGTTGTCTCTGTATGGGTCCGCACACACTTACAGTATCATGCTTCTTTTGGCAGCCAAGCCCTTTGTAGTTGTCTGTTTGTGGTCTATTTTCAGATGAACAACTGCTGAAATGGAATGACACTGAGCAACAGCTGATAGATATTGTAATGGTGTTGTCTTTCATCTTTGTGTTTAGTGTTCTCCCCATAAACAGTCTTTACAGTTCAGGACTAGTAGCTAACATAATCTAAATACACATTTTACAGACTGGATATCCTAAGCCTGTGGTCCAGAATCAGCAACTGTGCCGTGTGTTTTCCATTAGTAGTATTGTCACATCCTGCTTCTAAGGGAACACGTATAAATGCCAGAACTTAGTGGAGTAGGGCCAAAGCTGAAGAAGACAGAATAATGGGTACACAGCAGTACAACTTGGAACACCAAGACATGGATTAATTGTGATTTATTAGGTAAGAGAGGGAACAGGATCAAAATATAGAGAACAGAGAATGCACAAGCAGAGAGTAAAATCAGAATGGTATAGCAGATTACTTAAGAAATATGAGGTGGGCACAGAATTTATTATCAGAACTAATAATCTCTCACAGACATCTTCAATGTGTATACATCAGCTATTATAGAAAGTTAAACCCCAACTTTAGACAAAGATAACACATGTAAAGGTTGTATCCTTTCTTAGATGGTAATCCTTGTTTGTGTGTCCACTGGAGAGATTTACCTTTTTTTTGTCCTGGTGACTATTATCAATTATATAAAAAATATGTAAAAGAAAATCCAAAATAATGGGTGTCACTGCAAAAGAAGAAAGGGAAATAATAATGGGGGCACAGCAAACTCCAGTCAAGATTAGCCAATACTTGGCCAGGTGAACTGTGCAGCTAACCTTTCACACACTTGTGGTACTTGCCACCATGTTTAACAGAAATACATAGCATTTACAGCATCTATCATTGTAAATTTAAAAGTGTCTCTACCACTTGCTGCAAAGCCCAGACAAGAATTTAACATATTTAGTAATAAAATGAAATTATACTTGTTTATGTGGGTGTTCGTGTGGATCTTTCGGGGTTCACTTTGATCATATTTGGCCATTGGGTAGCCACTAATGATGTAACATCATCTCCCGCTTCTAGGTCTATTCTCAGCACTTTCATTATTAGAGCTAGACTCCACACTAGCTCAGATCTTCAGAGAGAAAAAGTTATTCAACTTTTGTTTAGAGCATTCCAGGGATTCAGTTTAACCTGCCCAAGCCTTGCTTACCTATAATGGCACAACATGGGGCTGTCTGTTTCCCCCCCATATCTTTGTTTAAAGATAAAGTATAACAGAACATAGGTACAGCTCTTTCATCCATACACTGAACAATTTAAGGGACAAGATACACAACAATCATTACCCTCCCCCCAAATCAATTATACACATATTACCAAAAGGTAGGGAGTATTAAAGTAACCAAACCCTGTCCAGAGGTATTTTATCAGGTAGGTTCCAGGGGCTTGTATTCTTGGAAATGCATGAAGAGAAGTCAAGAAATCCAAATGTTCAGAAACTACCCCATGCTTCATATCCAGGATCACTGGAACCTTTTATTTTCTGAGATCAAATCATACCATCCAAGCTCTAGGGTAGCATACTAAAAACTACAAGATCATTTGCTGACAATTTATTACTTTTACCTTTCCTTCCTATGATTCCCAACCTAACAAAACCCCTGTAAACGTTTGATATGCTTTCTATTTTTAAATTTAACTAAAATCTATATTTGTCTCCACTTCCTAAGTTTTACAACGTTTTCAAAAAGTTCAAAACAGATTATTTAAACATTGCAAGGTCCCTTGGTTTGGGAGAATAACAATTTAAAAAAAGTTTTAAAAAGTTGCAGAAAATGCTACCTTTCTGACATTATCCAAAACTAATTGCAAATGTATAGTTTAATTTTTAGTAAAGAGGCTACGGGAGTTTATTGAAATATATAGAATATAACATCAAACTTTATTCTTACTTGGGTAAGTCTAGGTAAAACAAGTAAAACAAGAACTCAGGTAACCACCTGTAGCCAGTTCAGCAGCCAGCATTTATTGGCATTGTGGGCAGAAAACTGGGCCCAGTCAGGCAAGTGGTTGGCTGGAGATCAATCTTTACTATCTATTCCTGGGTGTTGTACACTTAGAAACTATTTTACTCTTCTGTTCAGTCCTTGGAAACTTGGTCCACCTGTTAGCCTTTACCTGCCCCTGCCTAACTATAGCTCTACATTCAGCCATATACATGTCATATTGTTGGTCCAGAGAATGTGCATAACATATCCCAAATAAGTGATATCAAAACACTTTCAGGATTTCAAATGTCACAAAACTTCAGTACAATAATTTTGCAATGTTTTTTTTATGTGATATTAATTTTGCCATATGGATGACCATTAACATGACGAGTCACTGGGCTGTCCATGTTAAGGGAATAAGCAAATCATATATAACCCATGCATCCAAACACAGATATTTAGGCGTTACCATACCATACTGCTGGTATATTTTGGTATTCTACTACTGCATTGTATGTCCTAATGCTGGCTTTGCTGTTTTTCTTACTGTTAATCATTTGATCCCTTTATTATTTAATGCTAAATAATGTTAATATTTATAATAATAATATTTGTAGATGGTCTTTTTTTGCAGCTGGAAAGGGTGGTTAGTTTTAGATCAGCATAACAAGTATTGTAATTCTTCTGGCATGTATGAAAACATGGTTCAGCCTCACCCTTGCACCAGACTGCCTTACTTCATGTACAGGGAGTACATTCCTGATACCTTAAGTACATATTTCACATTTCTTGTTATTCCTCTGTGTAATTAAATCATTGCTAGGTTCAAAGTGTGACTTCATCAGAATTCATCAGAAATTGTTATATTAGCCTCAAATGAGTTCACAAAGCCTTTTTCTTGCCAGAACTGTGTAATGAATTAATATGTTATGAAATATATTGCAATGTTAACATATTGTAGCAAGATACATTAGAACTGTTCTGCATTTATTACACCAAACTCTTCAAATGGCTTTTTTTGGGTAGGTTGCAAGGCTGGAGCTCTAGGGTGTGAATGATGGCATGTTATTCCACTAAGGCAGAGGTCGGCAAACTCCGGCCTTTAGGCCAGATACGGCCTAGCCCAGGGGTGGGCAAACTTTTTTGGTCAGGGGCCACAATCTGAAAAAAAATTTGTCAGAGGGGTCAAGTCGATGGTAGAGTGGGCAGGGTTATGCCACCATGACGCCCCTGAATGTGATGTCATGATGGCATGATGGCCCGCCCACCTTGCAGGCTCTGAGGTTGCGATGGGAGAGTGGGCAGGTTGTGTGCAGGGACAAGTTACAGGCTCTAAACTTGAGATAGGAGAGTGGGCAGGTTGTGTGCCGATCCAGAGGATGTGTTCCGCGGCTCTGGCGGGGTCCTTCTCCTGACCGTGCTCAAGGTGGCACCGGCCAGAGCCGTGGAACAACCAAAGGGCCGGAGAAACGTCCACATTGGGCCGTATACAGCCTGCGGGCCGTAGTCCGCCCATGCCTGGCCTAGCCGGTAGTTTGTTCCAGGCCTAACGCCCCCTGGCCGATCTGGCTTAATGCCAGCACGCAACGCGGAAGTTTGTACCGGCCGGTATTAGGCTGGAAAAGATTACCGGAGCCGCATGCGGCTCTTGAGCCTCCTCTTGCTGTGGCTCCCTGAAGGGAATTCCCTCTCCTCCGCAACGCATACAGAAGAGAGGGAATGTTCCCTATTTACCCCAGCGGTGGAAGGGATAACTTACAATGTCAGTAAAAGGTTCAGTTCCATTTAATAAAAACTATAATATTGTTATATTATTACAATGCATTTTTTTATTTGATTGTTATTGTTCTGCTCAGGTCATTGTGATTTGGGGGTTTTCTCCCAATTTTTGAAAGTATTTTGACTGAAAAAATCAGTTTGAAAAATTACCAAATTTAGGTTTTAGAGAAATGCCTATTGGAGAGAGAAGCAAACTGAGCCATTTAACTTTTTATTAAAATATTGCTTTGTGGAATTTTTGTAATAATGCATGAATTTACAACAAGGCCTTAAAGTGAACTTGATCTGCTTAGCATGTTGCTAAGGAAACAGCATTGCTGAACTATCATTGTTGGTCTTTAAATCAATTCTAGTAAAGCCCTCTTGGATCAAAGACAGATGGTCTTTCTATTATTTTTTATAGGTTTGGGCCACAAAAGAAAAATGCAACACAGGCACTTAGCTCCATTATTTTTTATTGCATAATCAAAACTTGTGAAATATAACAACAGTGCAGTTAGATTAAAAAAAATCATCCATAAAGCTCGGCCCTAGTGATGCTCATTGTATATCCTATTTGCACCCTATGTCAATTACAGAATATTCTACAGGGCCAGCTTCATCCTATATAATATCAGTAATTCATCGTTGCTCATAAACTTAGCACATCATCCTGTTGCTGTGCAGTAGATATGATCCATGGCAACTCGATTCTCTAAATGCAGCTGGCTTGCTTTCTTTACATTGTACTAAATTTTATTAAACATCCTCCAGTTAGATTGCATTTGTTAGGTAATACCACATATTTTACCATAACAGTGCTCACCTCAATGATCTTGAGTTAATGAGTATGTTCACATGATATCACTGTCATCAATGGAAAACACATAACAGAATTCTTTTCAAGAAAGTTGCCTTGAATTAACACGTTTCTTCTAAGTTGTTCCAAGAGCAACTGAAAGTAGCACTGTATGGTGCAATATACATGTATGTATTCAAAGTAATACAATACAAAGCAATTGTAATATCAATCTATCTATCTATCTATCTACCTATCTATCTATCTATATTTATTTTTATATATATATATATATATATTATAATTATTGGTATTTCACATTACAATGTTTAGGAAATTGTGAAATGGCCCACTTCTCCTACACCCCACAAGGAAGACCTGGAAGATCTGACACAAGCCTGCAACCAGTGATGTCCTAAATGTCCGAACTATTATTCTGCTTACCTGTTCAAGTCAGTTACTTACTAGGTAGTTAGACTGGGATGAAAATGACAATTGTGTCTTTCTATCCTCACTATATCCTCCAATATATGTACTAGTTTAACTTGGTAACCTTGGTAAAACATCATTTACAAAAAACAAATTGTAAAGTTGCATAACATGCTTCTGGAATGTCAGAAATGACCACACAAATCCCTCTTCTGGTAAAAAGGAATGTAGTATTACAGTCAGCTTACTGTAGAAGATCAGCTCAGGAAAAGCACATTTTCCTGCATTGTTCTTGATAATCCCACGAAAGGCCGGTATAAATACGCTTGTTTAACGCACAGTGAACAGTGTTGCTACCATTGTTATAAACCAGGATTTTGTGGGAACAGACCTATTAGCAATGATTTTTTTACTAATCAGTTTCCTTTAAAAACATACAGCTTGCTATAAAAAATATAATGCATCCTGTTTCCATTTCTACTGAAATGAGCCAGATATTGAACTGGAAAGTTTTATCAGTAAGGCCAAGGTACAGTAGGTAACAGTTACATATAAAATTGATTACCTTAAAGCTGTATATGTAATTTATTATATATAAATATAAAAAATATAAAACGTGAGGTGTCCATTGTGTTTAAACTAGAATTAAAAATCAAAAATTTCAAGAACAAAGTATTTTATCAAAATTAAACACAACATGTGATTCCAACCCCACCCCTTAAAATGCTGCATTATTTACAATTGGGTAAAAACAATTTTAGCATCCTGAAGAGCAGAACCAAATGACCAATACTTTGGTTAAGAGGCAATATTCCAAACAGCAACACTTCTAAAGGGGTCCCATGGAGAGTTTATTATTGTAATACAATAAGTCATAGTTAAATGATCCTCATTTTGCACCAGTTGTTGGTGGTTGATGTTGTTAATACTATTGTATAAATGCTTGTCCTTATCCTAAAGCTCTATTAATCAAGGCAGTAAATGGTAACAGAAATGTGCAAAGCTACACAGGTTGCTTAAATCGTCATTCATAGGTAATATATTTGGATGTGCTACTTTTCTAGTTGTGTCAGGTTCCATTGACTCCATGGAGTCCAAGCATTGCAGTGTATGTTACTTTGACTGTGAAGAATACCTTGAAGGAAACTGAAACTTAGTTTGTAATGCACATTTTGGTATGGAGTCTATGATGATCACAGAACATCTGAACAGATGTAACGCTTGTCATTTGTGAAGTTGAGCTCCAGCCCTACCAACAGTCTTGAACAGTTGTGATTGTCTTGGGCATAAATCTAGCAGATGTACAGTGGTCCCCAGAAATCATTTCATTGATGAGCGACCAGGCGGGGATGACCGTTGTACTTTATTATACTTACAGTATACATACAGAATAGCTCTGTATGTACACCGCTTGTTCTCCTGTCATTGAAAACTATCACACAAGATTGTTTACAGTGAAACATATCTGACATCTGTCTGACATCTGTGCAGGGCTCTACTTTAGGATTACAACAGTTAGCCGTTATGTTCTAAAGGCTTTTTATAATGAGAGTAGAAAAGAGAAAAAGTCTGAGTAGTTAAGGGAATAACAGCTGGGCAGAGCTGTTGCCACTCAGTCCACAAAAATGTTTTTTGTCAGTATACAACAGAAATTAGAGCTGAGTGCATTTCTGGCACCTAAATGGAATTATTTTGCTTTTGCTACATTTCCAATACAGTTAAAGGGATAAAACACAGAGAAATGCCCATGTACTTTTTTTTTGCACTAACCTTAACGTTATATACTCAGATTCAGTTCATTACTAAGTCACACAGTTACCCCTGGCCGGTCCTGGAACTGCAAACAATGAACAGATATTATTTTAGGAGAGATGTCTGCTTGTCTACAGTGAACCTAAGCTTAATCAAACAGTATTTAGTTTATTATAAAAATATTATTGTGTAAGGTGCTTAATAACCCTTTGACCTAACAATGAAAGCTAAAGAGAACAGAAACAGAACAGAAAATAGTTATTCGGTTGCAAAGCTACCATCAGACATTTCTGGCCCCCATACTAGATAAACTTCCTGGGCTCCCCTCCTCCATGTCCAAAAGGTCCAGCATTGCAAATGAATATTTATTGGTACAGATTAGTGCAGTGTTTCTCAACCATGGAACCCTAGGAGGCTGCTAGTACTGTAAAGTATTTCATGTTGAAAGATCACAACAAAGATTAAGTCATAGGTAAAGATAAATAGACACTAAGATTTCAGTGCCCCTGTTTTGAACCTTAAAGATAATTTTTTCACCAAATGTCTATTTAACACACTTTTACCATAGGTTTGGAATGTGGCTTTAAAAAATGTAGTATGCATAGTGAGGCACTCATACATTTTTTTAAATTCTGCTCCAGTTTACATATATCTGCCCCCTCAGTGCTCCACTTATATTATGAATGCTACTGGTAGGTCTTATCTTGTGGCTTGAGGTAGTTGTGAGCTCTAGAAATGGTCTCAGCAAATTAAGGTTATTTACAAAGACGGAGACTGTTTGTCTAACATAATAGTAAAAGTGTACATGTGTGTCTTCCATTCTTACAGTCCCTAATAACTGTATATTTTAGCTGTGCATTGTTGGCAAAAAAAAGAAAAAGAAAAGAAAGAAGAGTGTTTTTACAGCATTTTAACTGCAGTTTTACAGCAATAAAAGGTCATAATGAGTATATTTTCAACCATTATTACCATATATAATGGCAAGCATCATTCAGTGGAGACAAGTAAACATGCAATGAACAGGCCTAAAAATGTTTTATTACTGTACTTCTTAAGTGATGGCACCATAGAGCACCATCAGAAACACATTTTCCCTAAAACTTAACTTATGTGTGTGCCTAAGAGTATCCTTCCATATCAAGTGAAAACTGGCTAACCATAATTTTCTATGGACGTTCCTATAAAATGCTGTGTTTGCAATTCAAACACATTTGCATTTGAATAGCTATTGAAATGCATGAGTTTAAATGGCAAAGAGCATATGGGAAGAAAAGACTGCATTTGCCCTTCTTCGCTTGCAGTTCAAATTCACCTCATTAGGACAGGCAGTATTTAATGAAAGGCTGCACAATATAAAGTAGGTCAAATGTATAGTACTGAAAGTCAATGGGATTTTGATGCTTTCTATGCTCACTTACCCCAAGATACATGGCTCACTTACTTGAAGCTCTGTTCCTGCTGCTCCCCGCTGCCCACAAACCAAAGGCAACCTTAGTACTGATCAATGGTGAACTTGAGTGGTCAGAGGACAGGAGCAGGGAAAGATCTCTAACCAAACCTAAATGTAATTATAAGTATGGTACAGGGGAAGCATTAGCAACTGTATTTTTTTGTAATAATTTTTATTTAAAAATACATTTTTTTACTTACATACATGCAATATATACAAACAAAATACAGTAAAATGGTGATAGTCCTGTGGAGAAAACACAATATATTATGACACTTTTTGTCATACCAATCAGGTAGCAATTGATGAATTAAAAGCCTCCATTAATACAATTGAAGAAGATGTGCTCTAATATGATCCCAGTATTAGATAAAACTAATACCTGGATCTAGAACTTCAGGAATATTCAGTTTAGCAGTAGTGTTGGATCCATTAGAGCCCCTGTTATGCCAAACTTTGAATATACAGAAAACTTTGGAAGAATCATGTAGATTAATGATTAGTAAACTAAGGGAAAAATATAAAACTATGTAACACTAAGAAAAACAGCATCCAGCTAGTGCATCTGTAAAGTTTGTATTGCCATCTGTGTCACTGATAAAGAGATTCCCATCACTTGCTGGCAGGACAGAAAGTTATGGAAGTGTTAGAACTTCTAATTATATTTGAATTGCTTACCATGCCTTCTTGGCTTGTTAACAGGGGTAGAATCTCCCTTATGGGGTCACAGACAGGAATGAAAAGAAACCAAACTCTTCTTCAATTGAGCTACGCACTCCTCTTGGATTCTCTCTCTCTTGTTCTGGAATTTCCTAGGGGGCATATCATCACACAGGCATTGCTTACGGTACTCCAGGACCAAGCAGCACTTACACATCATTACATAGAATCCACTTAGTCCTGAAAGATGACTACCCCTCCCTCACTGTGCAGCCACTGGAGGAAAAAGAGGAAGCAGCCAAAATGTCACCAGAGTAGACTAGATACTTCAGTAAAAACTGCAGTAAAAAGACATGAAAAGGTTTAACCAGGGGGGTTTCAGGGGGTGAGAAAATGGTTTTACTTTAAACCACAATGTGCACAGGATTCATTTTTTAACCTTCTTTTCTTGGCACCTGCATTTATTATGAATGCAAATCAATCAACTGGGGACTCCTCAGGACATAATTTTAAATGGCCATATTAATTACAAATCCCTACATTACTGTATTATTACATTTTAAAAGTAAGGATGGTTTATGTTTGTAAATATGTTAACTCCAGATAAAGAATTATATTTGTTTTGCTGATAAAAGAAACATAAGAACTTTGGCATATTAGCTTACCATTTTTTATGAGAAGAAGGCGAACAGTCTTTAAAACTGAATATTTTGTTAGGCCAAGAGTAGGCTGTAGTACGGAAATAAATATTATTACAGACCACAGTCCAGACCATGCTGCTTTCAGATCTTTGCGAAACAAACTTTTAATTTCCACTTTTGAATTACTAGGAATTAGAAGAAACAAGTGTGTTGTCTCCCCAACTGCTTTGGTAGGCAGTAAGCCAGGGAAAATGTGTGTGATCTTACTTGATCTAGACATGATGACGATATTGCCCTGACCACATGTCTGGCATCTGGATGAGGTGCCAGTAGTTATGGCATATGTAGGCTTCTGTTGTGCTCCTGACATTGATTAGGACTTGACAGAAATAAGAACAGATTTGATTTAGGAAGGCAGCTTTGGAAATGTGTCATAGCGAATAGTTACACAATGCAATTGTGTTATCTGAAAGAATTACTTTTTTCTTTTCATAATTGGGAAACCAGTTACTTTAAATAACATTTTTTTTAATTAAATATGAACTCCAACCACATGTTTAATTTTGTTTTGGTTGTTGGTTTGTTGAATCACTTGCTAGTCGCCCACATCTCTTACAAAATTCCTACCTAATTTTCCAGTACAACAAACTTCCACCCCCAATAACAGACATTACCACATTCTACCAACAGAATCTCTAGAATTTGAAATCAATGCCTAGAGTGTAAAACATGTGCTATGGCCTAGAAGGATGATGCACAAACTACTACTACTACCAGAAATTTTAGGAGTCTAAAGACGGACATAACACGAAATTCAATCCTTTAGAGTCAAAATATAATTTCATTTTTGGGTTCATTTGATAGTTAAAGTTCATTTGTCATCCAAATGTAGAATTAGCATTAAAAAGCCCACTAAGATGAATTTCCCATTCCTGGCAAAAAATGGAATTTCATCCAAATTTTCTTTTAAGGATAGACAGAATAATTAGAACATCTGCCTGTTTCAATTGCTATATTCATCTCCCACTAACATTGCCAATCCAAACCTGTCACAGTGTCACATCAGTGGCAAAGGTCCATTTAAAAATAGAAATACACAAAAAAACCAACAGAGCTTCTAAGGTTCTAAGACTTCTCAAACTTGTAAAAGTTCTTTTTAACACACTTTAATTATTAGTTCAAATTTTATTGCTGGCAGACATCTGTATACTTTTATAATATATACCATTTGCTTTTAATTTCTATCTAGATACCTGCTCTCTTGCACACCTTTCTTTACATTACTGGGATTTAAAAATAATATAGCATAAAAAAGGACTTGCAAAACCCCCAGTAAACATATGGGGCAACTGATAACCCTCAGTAAATGGTACAGATAGCAAAACCTCTAGTAAAGTGCTATGGTCAGCAACAACCTCCAGAAAAATCTCAGGGCCAGAAATAAAACCCAGTAAAGTATCAGGTCTACCAATATTTAATATCTTTAAATTTATCTTCCTGTAAAGCAGGCCTACTTCTGCCCATTTTGGGGCACTAAGCAAGACATTCCTGGTGGACACCCCCCCCCCCCCACCTGAATCAGTAAGTCAGCTCCATAGGATCACAATATTGCATACACTGTATCAGGCTTGGCAGACTAATGCTAATACAAAGGAAATGAGAATATAAACACTTACCTGCACTTTTTTGTCCCCCCACCGGATTCCCAGACAGCCCTTACTTCTAGCCAAGCTACAATGAAGAATTACTCCAGCTAGCACTTTTTCTATCTGGCAGCCCTTGCCATCCAGGGCACACATCATATTTCTAAAAAGTTTGTTTACACTTGCCACAACAATGTATTCTCTCTCTTGCTGATCCACAGTCATATTGGAGTCAAGACCCTCGTTCGTTGAAGTGACTTTGAAAGAACCATCAATTATCAACCTTTTGCATGTTAAGTGAAATCTTCCAGAGACAAAAGCACCCATTTAATCACATTGCTATAGAACAAGATTTTAAAATCCTAATAAATCTTGCACAAGAACATTACTAATAATTCTGAAGCTGCTAATTGTCTCAGAGGGAAAAAATGTGTTTTTGTGTTTTTACAGAGTCAGAAAACCTTGACTTTGGAAAAAAGATAAGTGTGCCTAAAGACATCATGTTGGAGGAACTGTCTCTGCTAAGCAACCGAGGGGCAAGACTTTTTAAGATGCGACAAAGGCGATCTGACAAGTACACATATGAAAACTTTCCTTATGAAATGACGCCACAGACACAATCAAATATATCTGCAAGTGTAAGTATGAACTTTAAGATTAAAAATAGTTTACGAAAATAATTTTATTCAATAGTTAAAATTAAAAAGCAGAATCAATCGTCTAATCATGACAATGACCACTTTCTCACTTTAAGATTAATAATAATTTAGGAGAAAAATAATTTGGCTTCACTATCAATGACACAATTTATTTGAAACCATCATTTGTCTTGGAGTTTAAAAAGTGTACTCTGCTATGTAAAGACTGCTGCATAAATTTCCATAGGTTGGCACAATAGTGTGTTTTGTGGGCCTGATTTACTATCCATAGAATGATAAAATGGATAAGGTATTGGGGAGGTTCTCTGTAATTTTAGGCCCCTAAGCAGGGGGGGAGGTGAAATCCTTTTTTTCAAACAGTTGTCCCAAGTTAAGGAGAGGACAGTAAACCTCCCAATGGGATGCATGCCTCATCAAAAGAGAGATTCCCTGAAATTTGGGAGAGCTTATGACCTTTTGACTTGGATCAACATAACCTAATTTCTATTCTGTAGAGACCCAGTTTAGTGCTCAATGAACCTGGCTCCAACTCGAGCCTGAGGAACAGGCCATCTGGTTTGGTCAGGTGGACCAAGTGTCAAGGTGTCCTTGTCCAATGTCTGGACCCTTGCACTGTAGGGGGATGAAGGGTTCAAAGCCCTTTTGCCTTTGAGAGATGAAACCATAGTGATGCACCATGTGTGCTTTTCATATTTAATTTTTTTCACTGCAACGGTGCTCCACTTTGTCATTGTGATGGTCTAACATGACTTTTATAGGACTAATAACTTATCTAAATAACAATTATCTAGACTATACCAATTACCTCTTGGCTATAACCTTGTAACTAATTTGCGGAACTGTGTACAAATTCTCTGCTGTACAAAGAGATAGATTAATATCTGGAGACATTAAAGGTTTAGTTCCCTCAACATTTATCTGCTGGTACCACAGGACATTTCCTTGTTTTCTGAACTTTATCAAGGATAGAACGTTGTTTTATGTTTAATGAATTTGTTTTAATGGTTATTTAAGATAACCATTATTGCTAATGATT
>NC_092860.1:95724670-95819127 GCF_032062135.1 Pyxicephalus adspersus
TGCCAAATCACTCAACTCATGCTGATCAAATCCCTTACAAACAGAGTCCTCTTCAATTTCAAACTCTTCTTCATTTTTGTCACCTAGTTCATCACCATAATCACGTTCTTCAAGACAGGGTAGTGTAATGAAAACTGGCACTAGAATTTCATCTGAATGAGCCACTGGGGGTACAGCCGATGGCAGACTGGGATACTCTATGTTACATTTATTTTTCTTGTTAGATCCTGAAGTTTTGACTATAAAAAAGTAACAGTCACTGAAATAATCTCCTGGCTCTCGCCAAACCATAGGTATGGCATCTTATCACGTGGCAACTTATCTTATCACCACATCCATAAACCCTCAATGCACTGTTTGCACACCTTATGAGGGGGCCCAAGACTTATCTTGATCACCAAGTTTAACTTTGAAATATTCCAAATAGGCATTCTCTACAAATGTGCTGATGTTTGCCATTTGACTGGGAATGGTGAAACTGCCAAATGAATCAGGGTTGTTTAGGCACTTATGACGAGAAACAGCAGAGCCAGACATGATCTGAAAGAAAGGAAATATGTATGTAAATAGAAAAAAACATTTTGCTTATTCACTACATAAAGAAGCGCACAACCTCTGACCACACTGTCTTGTGTGTAAATGAATAGCCTATACAAATCCAGGCTACAGTAATCACATTAATATAAGCGATGATAGGAAAAAAACTAACACTAAAACTGCCCTTTCAGAATCAGCATACCTATTTTAGAGTAAATAAGCTTAAAATTTGACAACAAAACATTTGTTCCCAGTGTAATTGAGCACACTGATTTACAGATAACTACCAAAGGGCACATTTACAAACTGATATCTTACAAAAAAATCTAAACATAGACCAGCAATAATCTTTGCAAAAAAAACTACATTTTCCTTTCAAATCTTTTTTCTGTGTTCAGTGCTTCAGAATTGGGAGGACCATTCAGTATCTGAATTACAAGCAGTGTCTGCATCTGCAATATGTTGGGTACACAAAAATATTGTTTTTCTTTTGCCTAACATTAAAACTTGTATTGAGAACCCACAAATGCCCATGAACAAGCATAGATTAGGTAAAGAATCTTGATGCTGGAACTCTTCTAAGTGCAGTTTCCTTGGAAGCCAACACAAACAGTTGTCATGGAAACTTAGAAAATTGCAATGGCAATTGCTCCTAGGAAACTAAGACAATTATCTGCTTAACAAGAACTGTACTAGGGCGAAATATAAGGTATATGAAACAGGATTTAATTTAAACTACTTCCAAAACAGAAAATATTGTATGCCAGTTTCAGTTATTCTAATTTAGTTGCAACCTAGGCATCCTACTTTGATGTTTGTGTCCTACTAGAAAGAATTCTCTTCACTTCCTGTTTTGGTTTTATCAACCATAGGTTTCCTGACTGATAACTATGGACAGTTTTGCCCATGAGATTGTCTATTTCCAGTTCCCTCTGAATCCAGTGGTTTTCTTAAAGTGATTCTGCAGCATCAAATAAACTGAGGCAATACCCAGGGAAAGGAGATGTAGCAATTTATGATAACAATTTGATTCCAAAGCCTAGGAGAGGTCTCAAAGGAAATATTTATTTTAGTTATCCATTGCACATAATAAATAGCTAGGATGCAGAGAAAGGTAAATCAAACTTAGCCAGTAGCTCTACTAATGAAAAAAGGAGAAGGATCTTCTGCTGACCCAAGTCCTTTATGCTCCCGGGGCAGAAGACCAGAAGGTCTTTTTGCTGTGGTAAGTACCTAGAAAGGCCAGAGGAATTATTAGGATAATGCATATTCTCCCTCTAGAAAAGCACTGTATTTCTGAAAAAGATGTGTCAACATCATAAGAAATGCAGAGACCTTGCATGTACTATGAGCCCCAGGCCCCAAGGGTATTCCACCGCCTTTACCATAACATAATTAGAGTAATTAGAAGAACTTCACTTATACATCTAGAGAGACAAGATGGATCAGCATACACGTTAATATCAGTTTAAAATTAGAAATGAAAGCTGAATATCCACAAATGTTTTTTAAGTTGATGCAAAGATATAACAAACATGACAAAGATGTAACAAACATGACATTCCTTTAAATAAGTTGCATACAGTATATCATAACAAAAAAGTAAAGCAGAATACATAGTTAAAGCCATTTAATAATTTCTATTTTTCCCTGTATTGATCATTACCTATTCCATACCGCTTTTTTAAGAACCAACAGACTGTTAGTATATGAAAAAGCATGTGTTGAACAATGTAATTAGCTGTTGGATTTAACTAGCAATAGGTTTCTCAGTCTCAAAGCAAATTACATCCAGAAGCTTCTAGAATGAAACGCAAACAATGAAGAAACTCTGTCCCATCCTTTAGGGGGCATTTTCAACTTGATGGGGTTCCCTGTCATAGGATTGTACATAGGACATGTATGCATAACACAATGTATTGTATCAAAAGTTGCATAACAAAAAATACAGGCAAGGGATGGCCTGTAATGACTGAACAGACTGGACATGACTGAAAAGACTGTTTTTTCATTAAGTAATTAACAATTTTTATGCTAAAATACAAAGTAGACATTCACTAAATAAATGCATAATACATTTCACAGTCTAACTTCATTGGCTCATGCCAGTATTACCAAAATAAGAACTCTTCATCTATCTAGCCTAATGCTAGGCAATAATTCTCCATCACTAAAACAGGTAGAGTATCAGTCTAAAATATCTCCCCCTTCCCCAAACCTCTGACCTGTTGCAGTCTGATAGGTAATTCAAGTCAGATCTCTAAAATCCTCTAATAAAATCCTTGAGATCAACATGTTGATGGGCAAAACCAAAGAGAGAGGGATTAATGTAAATAAATGACATAGCATGCAGTGTAACAAAGGTCACATAATTCTGGCCTTTGTTAACTCTCAATCCAGCAAACAAAAAATCTATTTCTGCCATCTCTGTGGAGGTAGGAAAGAGGCAATTTTCTTAATATTTTGACAAGGGTACGTATCAATGGAGATTTTTAGGAGCCCCTTGTCCTTGAAAGGTAACCCCCTAGTTGGTAAATATTAAGAATACAACTTTTTTCTTCTTTTTAAAAAAAATAAATAATTTACAATGATGTCCTTGATGTCACATTAAGAGATTTTCCCCACTGTACAGTATTTTAAAACTATTTGTTTGCATTAGTACATGTACATCATGGCAGTGCATGGCTCCTCATGTCTTTTTTGACAGAAGTTTGCCTATTAGCTCTAAAATTGGCCAGAACTTACTAACAAATGTATCATCCCTTAGATTTAATTAGGATTTGTTGAATTAATGTTGTATCCTTATCAAACTGAACACAAGCATATTTACTCCTTACTTGTAACTACATTAATACAATATGAACATTAATATGTTCATGAAGCTAATGGTTTCCTTAGCCCTAACAATACAACAATTCCATAATGACTAACATAGTTTTAACAACAAGCTAGTAAAGTGAATTACATCATCATGTTTCCGTACGTCTCAGACAGGGCACACTACATCCTCTTCAGGTGTCATGTTGTATGTTCTACCTTTGTTCACAAGTCTCTTTCCTCCAGAGATTCCTGGTGTGTTAACACGTGAAGATTCCTTTTATGGCACTGCTAGGTGACAGAACAGTTTTGCATTGTACTGTATACTCCGAGACTTCTATTACATCATAAACTAGTCATAACTTCAATAAAAGCACATGAACTGACATCATTAGTTTTGTTGTTATATAAATCACATGAAACCTGTACACTGAACAACATTCGTACTGTGATATTACATTTAAAGCCACATATACAACAATACATAAAGTACATGTAATTCTACACAGTCAATCATTACAGAACACAATATGCCAGCCTTTGTTTTGCTTTTGGAACTTTGGAAGAGACTTGCTGTGTTTGGAGTTTATACCTAGTATCATTACATGTTAGAGCAACAGGTCCCCTCTGGGGGTAATTTAGAGTTTTTTGGGATAACTCAAAACTCTGCACATGGCACAAGCGGGGAATCAGCAGGTTGATAAAAAACATTGTCTTTCTACTACTACTACAGCCTCATGCCCAACAGCCATACCCAGCTGGAGGTATATTCACAGCACAACCTGCAGCAGGGGATTTGTGTTACAATTGTATAATGCCAATAATGCCAATAGCTCATTGCCTATATAACCCACCCCTGGCTACCACCAGACTTATGCTGCACCCTATACAGACACTGTAATCTTTGGCCTGGTAGCTCAAATCCCTGGCACCACTAGGCACTGTGCCTGGGATAGCCCCTGCTATGTTCTCTATGACTTCACCCCCCTTCTTTCCACCATGCCATAAAGGCACTCTATGCAAGCTCCCTAATGTTTTCCCCATTTACCTCCGCTCCCTGCACCATACCTGCAACCACCCCTCGTTCTTGTTATGTTTCTCTTCTGTTGTTCTCACCACCTTTACCACATGTCTCCACTTTTTTTTTTTCAATGAATCAGTCAGTCTCTACACTAGTCGTCACTGAACTTCAGTGCTCTTCCTACTATTGTGATGTGTCTTCTGTATTCAACCTGTTCAATAAACAGGCACATGTTTGCCAGTCATATATAAGGCAAAATAAAAACATTGCTTTTCTGCATAGACACCTATGAGTTAATATCATTTTATTTTATTAGGTAGCATAACATAAAATGACAGCTAGAATCTGATTGATATGGGTGACATCTTACTTTGCCTTTGTAATAATAATAATTGATATTCCCCAGAGCAATCACTTTACAAATATGTGAGAGGCACAAAGTGCCCTGAAAATGGAACCACAGGAAAAGTGCTAACTTCTCTTTCTCAGAAATAAATATATCACATCTCAGTACAAAATACTTAATTTTGACATTAAATGACTGCTCATATAATCTTCAACTTGCAATCAATGATTCTGGTGAGAAATCTGTGTCTAGCCAATAAACTCATGCTGACTTCCACGTACACTTGAGTTTATTGCGGAGTGGGATGAATAAAAAAAAACAGGAACTTGCTTTTGTCTGCACACTGGAACACTACATTCTACAAGTTCATGAGTGAGTTAATATTTTGCTTCAACTCCTGCCTCCACAGGTGGCTGAAGACTGAGAAAGTCCAATGTTTTGCTTGAAACATAGCAGTACTCCATGTACAATAATAAAACATCTGAGTACATTGCAAAACAGAGACAGAGTGACTCAGAAAAACAAAGAGGTCATTTCATTTCATGCTGCATTCTATCAGCTGACTAAACTGGATTGGCCAAGTTCCCACTAAATCGTTCTCCAAGAACTAAACCTCTATAACTTAATTTTTTTACTTTTTTCCTGGAGCCTGATTCATTTTAGCATGACTTAACTGTCATAAAAAGCACCATGTCTTCCCATTTTGACCTTCTTTCTGATTCATAAACAGATTTTATCACACAAATATGTCACCAAACACTCTCAGGTCCATCTACAGTCACAAGATTCAGATGTTTTACATTCTAGCACTAAAATCAGATCATGTAAGTTTTGTTGATTCATGTACTATATGTCTTTTTTATGTTTACATTGGAAATCACCCATAAACATGTTTAGTAAGATCCATAGCTATCACAAACTGACCAGTAAAATAATTTTGAAAATGTCAAAATCCATAAACAAACAGTGATCTGCCCAGGTCTAATATATTAATTCTGCTACAATACAATATGCCTATGCACATTGTGTGCTGTGCTTAATAGGCATCCGCTATTTTTTTACCACATGTCTAAACATGCCCTATCGTGTACCTTGCTGAACCTCCCAATCATTTTTTTAGGTCCCCTTCACCACTGGGCTATGTTATGTTTGCACAATAACGCAACAGCATATAATATTTGTGCATTTTAGTCAATTTGCATGTATTCTGCTTACAGTATAAAGAACCCTAATAGTGAAAGCATGGCTTGTCATCCATTGAGATTTAGAAAGTGAATAAAATGTGTTCATAGATATGAAGGGGTTCTGAATGCAATGAGCCAATAATCATGTGCTTAAAATGACAGGTAGTAGGAGAAAAAATGTAAAAATAGAAAGAAAAGTCCCTTTTTACATAGTTGTCACTGGAACACAAGTCTAAATTATAAGATTTCCCCTCACCTCTTGTTCTGGAGACATCTGTAATATCATGGATTTCCCATCCTTTTCTGTACTGATGATGATGGCTGCTAATATTTATAACTGGGGGTCCGGGAAAAAAGAGGACATATTCAATTTTCTCCTTTCCCTGTTCTTTTGGTGGCACAACAATATACTTGTCATGTAGGGTCTTTCAGTGGAACTTCCTTCCTAGGGATATGTGGCCAGTTGTTATACTACCCCAGAAGAATAAACCCCTGTGTTATAAGCAGATAGAGGATATCAGACCTAATTCTTGCCACTGATGGTGCACAAGAAGAGTTCATAATAGAAGTTATCTTTCAAAGTCATGTACTAAGTTGTGTGTCCAGAATTTGGCAGTGCAGTGGAGTGAGTGCCTACTTGTGTGAACAGGGAATATGGAAAGTATGGATCAGTTTGGCATTTGTGTTAGGCAGATGGCAATGTTCCCTCAGAGAGGCTCTGGGTGTAATTGGAGACCTACCCCGGGGTGATGCTTACCCTACTTACCCTAAATGTGCATGCAAGGTCCTATTCTTCCTTTTTTTTGCAGTCTTTATAGCCCATTACCTGGACAAGCTTGGACTATTTTTCATTGAGTAATAAACCAGACAGCACTAAAATTGGAAGAGGTTCTAAATCTCCAGTACTTTTGTAACAATTAAATACAAGATTTCCCTTTCCATCCACTATGCTCACAGCATGGTTTATGCATTTCTAGAATTATTACAGAGGTGCCTGAACTATAGTTGGTATTTGATTTGTTATGCCTATAGTCACACCCTTTTTTCTAAGTAAATAATTAAATTTTATTAGGTTATATTTCATTAAAAACCCTGGGGAAATAGTGAAGAGGGGAAGGCTTCAAAGAACATATTTAGTTTCATTTTAACATTAAACAAATAATATCACTTTAAAGTGTATTTCTAGGCAAAACTATTTTAGGTTTTGATACAGAGGGTACAGAGGGGGAGGTTAAGATCATTTGTCTAGTTTTTATTGCTGTCCATTGGTTGTGTCCATTAGAGAGTCCTGTTATGGCAATCACATCTGTGTAGATAGGGAAATCACCTCACTTTGAGAGACTTCATCTAACATCCTGTAGCATTTCTGGGACAGGAAGTAAAGAGGAATCCCTCAATTGTAACAGATGGTAATAAAAAATATAATAAACTGACAAAACTAGATATAATTTTATATTGTGTAATGTGGAAATGTTAATCTTCTTATATTAAATTAGCATAGCATTAAAGCTAATTAGTTGGTGGGGGTACAATGGGTTTCCTTGTGGTCTTCTATAAATAGTTACATCTTTGACCAAACTAACATGCCTCATCATGGAATGCTGAACAATATGTCCACTACAAGTCAAGAAATAATGAGCATATCTTCATTCTAGTGAAGAGATGTACTTGGTTACTGTTGTTATATAACATGACACGCAGCACTCCCAGATCCCAGAGGTTACAGCATGCATTGACATAATTGGAATTACCATGAGGAAGCTAAACAGTCCATTGAAATTATTCATACTCTCAGCACCTTTCACTCCGTTTCTCCATCACTGCTAACATGAAAATGTACATATTGATTCTACAGACTGAATAATAGTATAAGTATCTGTACGTGTTTTTTTTTTTTTTTTTTCAAACTCTGTACACAGATGTAATACTGCACATAGTGTCCTGACATTAGAATAAACACTTAAGGTACCTGCACAGGTAAATTCCCATGATGAACATTGTAAAGATATGATTGTGGTATGACAGTGTAAACAAAACATACAATGCCACATGTGTTTGGGATGGACAGGCATGACCACATTTCTCAAAATCCAATCTATGTTTATGAATTGGGGTATTTTACCAGTTTTAGGGTTTCTAGTAAGCTAAAAAAATTGGACTAGTTGCCAAGTGCTAAAATAATTAACATATGCTAATGATTATTTCACAGTCTCTTGATTAACTAAAATCTACAGGTGAAGGATATAAAGTTTATGTATAGAATTTTTTTTAATAAATTGTATAGAATGGTAAACATCTGCTGACCCCTGTTAGTTAGTTTGTTTGTTGCTTCTGTTTTATTGGGTTCATTTCACACTTTTTGTCCAGACGATGCAACAGCAATTGAGGGGAAATTTCCAGAAGCTAAGCAGAGTTTCCCTCTAAGGAGATAGTCAAAGGAATAAATGTTCTCATTACAAGAAATGGAACCTCCAATTAAAGTGGAATCAATCTGAAAATGTAAAAAAGCAAGCAGGCAAGATCTTTATTGTATGCTATATTTCTTCTCCAATAAAACAAATTTACCTGTTCATTCAGAACTCTTTTTAGAATGTACACTGAGCTGCTTTGTATATTAGGCTTGTTTAGATCAAGAGCAAGTCATGAAAAGTCAAATATATGCATCACAGAACTTTAAAAACGTATCTGGTAAAGCAATGGTTTAAAATGTTAGGTCTGAAGTGATGAATTTATTAAGTCAATATGTTTTTTCTCCTATTTTACATTTAGCAAAATCAGATACAACAAAATGGAAACACAGAAGGAAATTCAGCAGGATCTGCCCAACAGACTCAACAATCCTCTCCACAGACTCCTCCTAATACTCCTGATCCTCGAAACCCTCCAAACCCAGAGACCATTGCACCAGGTACACTTTTATAGAATATGCTCTTGTGTGTCTTTACCTGGAGGATACGGATGCATTACATTAATGCATCCATAGTCAGCATTAATGCTAGCCATAAGCAGCGTATGTGATAATTAAGATTAGGCAGGTGATTTTTATCACAGCAATCATTTTGAAGAAAAAAGGGCAAATTTTCACCATTTAGAATTTAACTTTACAAATTCCAATATAATTGCACAGCCCCTGACGTTAACATTGACCTAAAATTGGGTATTGGTTTGTTGGGAACAAACATGCAAAAACATTCTTTTCAGTTTCACCTATTCCTGGTAATAATCAGTTTATGTTACATAGTTGTTACATAGTAAAAGCCACTTAGGATAGCAGCCACATTATTAAAAAATTCTTCATGTATTCTACATAAAAAACCTCTAAAATACTATGAAAGCAATCACAGAGACTTTTCCTGATAAAAGTGTTATGTGTACAACTGTAGCCATTATATAGTAGCATAGTAGTAGTATAATATAAAGCATAGATAGGGGTAACATGTTCTAATTTGAGGCAATCGGCCTGATTTATTAAAGCTCTTCAAGGCTGGAGAAGATACACTTTCATCAGTAAAGCTGGTTGATCCAGCAAACCTGGATTGGTTTTCTTCAAAGTAATTTGCTATTTGCTAGCTTTGTTTTAAATCCTGGACCAGGTCCATTCCAGGTTTGCTGAATCACCCAAAATTCACTGATGAAAGTGTACCCTCTCCAGCCTTGGAGAGCTTTAATAAATCAGGCCCACCGTGTCAGCAACACACAATCCTTCACTTTTTTTTGGAGTGCAGGGTCTCTTTCATCACACTGTAGTAATGTCACATCTGCTTAGACACACTTAAAATCATAGAAATTATACAATACATTTGCTTTATATGTAATATTGTACAATATAATGTTAACATGCTGGGGGTTTGTTAGTTACGGATTCTAATATCTTGTTTCTTGCCTGCCTAGGATATACTGGGCCACTTAAAGAAGTCCCACCAGAGAAGTTTAATGAGACAGCTGTTCCAAAATATTATATGTCTCCTTGGCTAGAAGCTATTGTCAATGAACCAGAGCTCCTGGAATCTTTGTACCCTAAAATGCCCACACCAGGGGACAAGATCTTGCCTCCTGATTATAGAAGTTTTAACAGGTAGAAGTATTAAATGTTTTCACCTCTCTGCAATTTTGTTTTAAAACTATGCGATTATTTGAAAACAATTCTTGTTAAAGGATTTCAGGAATACATACATGTAAAATATTAAGCAATACTATATCGCAATCTTGCTGTGGTATTTTAAATTCTAACTTAATTATATTTACAAATCACAATGCAATATAGTAGACACCCTATGTACAAACTCATTTCACAACAGTAAACCAAGATTCATAAATACCTATCCCTACTGATTTTACCAGAAATCCCTGGAAGACATTCAGTATATGTGTTTTCATGTGTTTGTTTATTTTATTTTACCACCCACTTGATTTCAATATATTTTCTTATGTTCTGCTTTACCAAACTCTTATTGAGTGTACATGAATGTAAATTCTGAATATGATGGCATAAGCATAGGTGGAATATTGTAAAACAAAGTTATGATGTTAGGTAATTCAAAACATATTTTAACAAGTTGGTTTTAGCAATAAAAACATTTTTTTATATCTAGTTGAAATGCTGTTCGCAGTAAGTAACAGTGCACATTTGTGGAATTTATGCTCCACATTCTAATATGAAATATGTAAGAGGGATTTGAGGATAACAATCTGTTGGATCCAATTATCAAGTATGCCGTGATGTCAATTTCTAACTGATTCATGGAAAAAAGAGAGGAAATGTCTGGCGGGGCAAAAATGCAAAGTGAAACGGGTGTGCTTATAGAAAAAGCACTTAATATTGGAATTTAATGTTTCTTTCCTCTCAATATCCTTTACTAAGGCAATAGCAACATTATTGCTAATAAACTATCCCTATAGGTTTTGTCATTTTACTTTATTGCATTTTCCATGTAATAAGCCCTGTGGTATTATCATTTCAACATTAACATACATACAATACTTAGATAAATTAAAGTAAATATGATTTTTTGCAAACAAGCTGAGTTTAAAAGATTCTAAACAAACAAAATTCCAAGGTTGTGAACTGCATTGCCATTTCATGCCACAGAAGTTTACCTGAATGTAGAACTGTGAAAATCATACAACTTCAATAGAAATAATCATCTAGTAAGCTGAAATACAAAGAGGCTGTTGGGGTTGGTCTAAGTAATCATTACCTTATAAATACTAGCACTGCACAGTTTCAGGTCATCTTAAATATTTGCATATCTCATGTTATGGTACTCAGCTTCAACTTTTTTTTTTTTTTGCACATTATGCCATTGAATGTCCTAACTCCAGTTAAACTTTGTGTTTTCTATACAGTAACAGGTGTTAACTGCTAAAAACACAAACCACATTGTCAAATCACTATGCACGACTAGATATACAGATGAGAAGTCTCTAATTTTTAGAACACTAAACACCTGTTAAGGCAATTTCCTTATCACATCGCAGTTTATATACTTAAAAAGTGGGGTGGAAGGCACTTAGTAGTTAGTTAATAACAAGGAATACAATTAACAACTTTGCTGAGCAGGAAAGTTTCAAGATAAAGGAGAGGGGAGTTTCAAGGTTAGAGGGGATACAGATGTTAGTTTACTGATAAGAAGAATACAGCTAGTTTTGACACAACTCAATTATCTACAAAATATAGCAAAAACACAAAAGTAATTTAAGTTTGGGCTTCAGTAAAATTCCACTCCTTACAACACCCAAAAATTTTCACCCACAAAAAGTAAAAAGAGAAATCTGTGTTGTATTAAAAAAGCACTATACAAAAATATCCCTCAAAATTAATCAATAATAGAAAATAGTAAAATTGCTATACATACAATCACCCCTCATTACTGAAAATAAATCACAATTCCCCTTCTTCTTCAATGCTGGTTGATTCTAAATTATGTTATCTGTGATAACAACATAATGGCATTACCACCATAACCCATGACTTTGAGAGATACTGACTAATCGGTCTGTATCCATAATTTTGCCCTGTGTATAAATGACTGCAGATCCTGTCCTTGACAGTATTGGGCAATGCAAATTCCATTGTTCATTTGAAAACCATCCATAGCTGTGACCAATGCTTATCCAGCCTGGTTGTGAAATACTGAAATGAAATGTGTAATATTGAAAAACTAAAAAATGGTCCCACCAAAGGTAAAAAGGTATGTATTTTTTCCAAGGCTTTTTTTGGTTAGTATGGTAATTTCATGGGTAACTGTATAATGAGCCTTGGCGTCAATGACTGGGTGCCAGTTTAGCAGTTGCCGTTCTTGGACTAGTTTTATCAATTTCTAACCAGGGACAAGTCTTGGTGTTTTGTAGATGTTCTCACCAAGTTCTCTAGCCATTACAATTAATTCCTTGTCAAAATTGCTTAGATCCTACTAGATTGTAAGCTCTTCGGGGCAGGGTCCTCTCCTCCTGTATCACTGTCTGTATAAGTCTGTCATTTGCAATCCCTATTTATTGTACAGCGCTGCGTAAACTGTTGGCGCTATATAAATCCTGTTTATTAATAATAATAATAATAATATTAATAATAATCCTTATGCTTACCCATTATCCTGCTTTTATTCCATCAACATCAAGACCTCTCTATTCATTTGCTGCCTGATATATGACATACTATATTTAAGAGCAATTGTAGTAACATAAACAAGGTTTTTTGATTCACCTATCAGTGATTTTATTATTCTTTCATACCTGTCAGGTGTGACTGCCTGAAAAGAATCACCCATGTGACAATAAATAAAACTGGCGACTTATTTAGTCATAATCTTTCTTAAGTTGAACTTAGTTGATCAGTTTGGAGAAAGTTGAATAACATCTAATATTTAATATAAATGGTATGCAGTATTGTATTGGTGTATTTTATCAATGTATCAAAAAATAACAAACCAGAAATTTTGATAAAATGTGTTTGTCTACAAATAAAATGTGTTTTAACATTTAATCCACTAATTAGAAGTGGTACATTGATAAAGGAGATACACAGGTAGCTGACAGTTTGCAAAAAAATGCTGCACAAAACTTTAAAAAAACAATGCAGGTATGTAATTTGTACTTCTGTACAAGTAAAGTAAAACAACTGCTAGCTATCATTATATCTATTTCATGGTAAGACTTGACCTCTAAAACAATTGTATGCTTTGGAATGACTGTTTTTCTGGAAGCAGTTAAGTTCCTAACAATGATTTGTGCGTCTGCCAAATTACTTCGGGTCAGCAATGCCGTCACAATGGCACAAAGACGAAAGCTATGAACAGACCTGAGCATGGGTCATTACAAAACTGAAGCCCTCTGCCACAAATAATCTTTATCAAGTTGGCAGACATAAACCTTTTGAAAAGGGCATGATAAATGGATTTGTTACCTAATACCAAAAAAACAGAATAAGGTACTTCTGTAATATTTTTTTATTTGCATTCACAGTTTAATTTCCAGGACCACTATTTCTTCTCTGATCCAAGCAGTACATAACACAGGCAACTTTTATTAGTCAATGGACCATGAATGTTTTTTTCTGCATTAAAGCCCAGATAAGCTTTGAATAAGCATGCTGTAAATAGGACATCTGTCTCAGGGAATGAAAATGTTGTTCAATTTGTGAAGATTTCCTTTTATCTCCTGTTGCATATTTAGTACAGGAAGTAAAATCTACCTAGTAGGGTGTAGGAAAAAGAAACTGAAAGGGATTTTTAACACTCCCTTGCTTTGAACATACACATTAATATAAAGTTGAATTATAACTTTTAAAATTAAGGTAATTAGAAATAATATGACTTGTTTCAGAACAGTTGAGTGATCATATGAGCCATTCTATTCCATTATTCTGTTAAATCTCTAGCTGTGTGGCTGTTGATAATGTTGGTATAATTGGCAGACAACCATAACCCTGGCAAAACAAATTATCCTGTCTGAAGTGGACACCAAAAGTGCAGAGAGTTGATCTTGCCCAATGCCTGCTTGTCACATCTACAAGCTTGGCTGGCTTTAAGCCAAGTGTCATTTGATCCAAGCTCAAATTGCCATGTATTCCTAAAGAGTGTTTACCAGAAGGCAGGTGTCATTTGGAGCCCTGTCATTTTACCCTTGTATCATTCTCCATATGCATTCCAAGCCAAAGTATTTGTTAGCACTCTTACTGTTGTTTGTGTATTACAGAAATTGGCAGCATGCTTACATAAATAAAGATACTATGGTTACATAGTAGCTAATGAGACTGACAAAAGGCAGAAGTCAATTTAGCCTCTAAAGGCCTGCAGCTCTAATTCACAGGTTCTGGTTCATGTAACTATTGCAAGTTTAGCTTTACAAGAGCAAAAGTAAATTCTCGATGATGGCCCTTTTTCCCCTAAGAGTAGTGGCTCTTAAGCCTTTAAAATATACTTGAAGATTTTATTAGTTGCAAGAAATGTATCCACTCTTTTAAAATATAATTATTGGACTTATATTTAGTTCCCTAATTAGTTAATTATTCCACATCTTAAGCAGTACTTATTATGATCCCTTCAAAAACTGAAGCTAAAACCTTCTTTCTTCCAAGTTCAACTGATGTCCCCTTGTCCTGTGTAGAGTGGGATAAAAAGTTAATTTGCTAAGTTTTATACTCACCCTATATATTTGAACGTACTTAGCTTTAGTTACCATTTCTCCAAACTAAACACCACTTTAAAAAAAATATCTTTAACTCTGATAAAATTTGTGCATCGCTGAAACCATTCCATATCTCCTACATCTCTCCTAAAAATCCAAATATATTATATCAATAGCATTACCAGCATCCAGGAAACAGTAAACCCAAATCCTATATTTTAATTGTTGGGTGGATGCACGTTGCTCAAATCTCCAATTTGCTTCCTCTGTCTCTTGAAAATGCCTCCAGTAACATTAACATTAATTCTTAGATGTATTGTTAACTGATACGGAGAAGGACCACTGGCACTGTGTTGGAGTAAGACTTTGTAGAAGAGGTTGAAGAGTCAGAAGAAATATAGGAAGTCATTGGGTGGAATAACACCCGTTGCTAATGGAAATATCACATTTGGTTGGTTAGCCTTGAATTATGTGACTGCAGTCCTGAATACTTTTTTTGACACATAATACTTTTGTTTTGTATATTCACATATATTCACGTGTTGCATTTGGTATCTTTACCCTTTAGGGCAGCTACTCCTTTTGGTGGATTCGATAAAGCATCCAAGATGACTACATTCAAATTACCAGATTTTGAAATGCCATCTTTGAATGATCTCACATTTGATATGATGTCAAACCCTCTCAATTCAAGAAAATCCTTTAATAGAGCTCCTCAAGGATGGACATCTCAGAACCCCCATATTATAGTGTCCTCTGACATCGTCTTCAATCCTGAAGTTCCAGAGTCTGATGATCTGTAAATGAAAAATATTTTTATCCGGGAACTAAAGAAATTTGGAATGCAATTTGTTTAAAAAATGTACTTAGCTGCCATTTAGATTGAAAGAGTTATATGTATCTTAGCTTTCTCCTTAATAATGCTGTTAATAAATGCTATACTAAATGGGTACTTTGGCTGCAAGGCAAGACCTGGACCTTAATATTGATATTTCTGGGCATTCCCTATGAGTTGCTCTTTAGGGATGGTTTGAAATTAGACACGTTTTTGCTTGATAACCCAAAGATGCTGCTTAGATTGCAAGACTATTGGCAATGCTAGATTTATCTACCATGACCTGGCTCTTGGGTTAGATTTCCCATTGGAGCACCTACATCTAGACTCATTGTATTCCCTTTCTTACTTCTGTATTGCAGCCATTGTTTGTGCTGTATGATTTTTACTGCACACTGCAGCTTTAAAATTGTAGCATGAATTTGAAATTGTAGCACTCACAAATGCAAAAACCTTGGAACCAGATTTCAGGGGCAGGGACAGGAATGAGATGACCCAAAGTAGTGTGCTATAATGGAATTAAACAACAACTATTAAAGTTGGGCACGGTTTCATAACCAGCAAAATGCAACAAGCAGCAACATGCAACATGCAAACAGGCTACTGTGTTTAAATGTTTTGCCTAATTAACCAAAGTAATTTTTTATTGGTTGTTATAGCTTAATGTACATAATTTCTCTTCAAATAAAATCCAGCACATGTAAAAATAAGGATAGCTTATGGCATGTGAACATTTTAAAAATAAGTTATTCAACTGAAACAATGTAAAAAAAAATCTGAAATTGTAAATGGTAATACCCAATACAAATAAAACGGTTTTAGAAACATTTATTAACACATGTATTTATTGAATATACAGTTGCTGTAAACTGTTTACTAGGTACACTAGGAGGGAGCAGAGTGAGCAGAATTGATGAATTTTTGCTCCTACTATATTGTCCAATCAGCAGACTGTGGATGGGGAAGTGACTTCACTGTATTCCATAACTCTATGGTGGGTTCTGACCTACATCAGGATTGAGTGATCCTGTACGGCTCCCCACAGCTGGCACATTGCTTAAAGGACCAGTACCTGAATATTTGGCTGCTTGCAGCAGTGAGTGATACTAGTACAGCTCACCGCCATCCCCATTCATTCTCTACTGAGCTTATGCTGAGGGTGGCAGCAGTTCCCTGGCATGAGGAAACGGTAAACGCAGCGACATTACTGCCAGTGTGAACAAAGCCCAACAGAGTTGTTTCACTTCTGAATGTTCTGTCTGACTGATATGTATCGATCACAGGGAATTATGAATTCTTCAGCAGAACAGACACATCACATATTTGTATTTTAACAATGAATTTAGCAGTTAAGGAACTGGACCTTACTTATACATTTGCTTGCAACTGTAATAAAATACATTACACATGTGAATATAAATGCCAGTAACTGTTACTCCCTCATTCTTTTCTGTGATTCATATTTCAATTTTAAATGCAGCCTTATTCTATATATGTTCTGAATATAATTATTAATGACTCAAACAAACATTTTTACATTTCTGAACAAGTGTATTTTAAATTTGTGTTGAATATCATTGAAAAAATCCAGATAGAAAATTCATTGTGAAATTTGTTATGATTCATCTAAACTATTCTTAGTAAATTGTGTTTTCTTCTGCTGTTCATGTCAGACAGACGAGTGATCTGAATAAGTGTTTGTAAATATATACACTGTATATATATACACACAGTATATACATCATGCAATGATATCGTACAATATCGTACCTAAGAGTCTGTACACTGCTACAAAGAGCTTTTACATATGGGGATAAGACTAAACCAGTACCAAAATGTATAGAGTCTGATTTAATAAAGCTCACCAAGGCAGGATAGGATACACTTTAGGATACAGCAGACCAGAGAGGTGAGATCCATTCCAGGTTTGCTGGATAACCCAGCTTGGCTGATAAAAGTGTATCTTCACAGGTTTTTGAGAGCTTTAATAAATAAGGGCCACATTCTCTATTTGAAGACAGGACTACAATAATACCAAGGTCACTTCTCTACAAAGAGCTGGAAAAAGTGTCTATATGTAGGAAGCCCATATCGCTTAGAGCTTTTACACATGTACATGTATGTGAGGGCCAAGACAAAATTGTAAACACTTGAGATAATAAAGTCAGTGTATAACAGGAAAGTGTCATACTTAAAAGGAGTTTATCAGTGGCGGCCCTCCTATTTTTCTTATGATAGCATTTTTATAGTATGACTGTATGCTTTAGCAAGCCTACTTTGTCCCTGGGGAACCCTTGAAAAAATTCAGATCTCGGGGAACCCATTCTAAAATCAATTTATTGGGGGTTATTGGTGGCATTTTAAATTGGTAGCCAATGAAAAATATGCAACCCCTTACAAAAATGGTTGGAATACCATCTTTGTAGTTAACTAAAAACATCAAACAGCAGGCTCAATCAAGTGGGGTTAGCTCTACAACTATACAGGCATCCTTAAATTGGAGATTAATCAACCAAAGTTCAAGGAACCCCTTACAACCTCTGGAGGAGTCCTGATTGAGAATGGTTGCTTTAGCACATAAGCATATTAATGTATGCACCCAGTATCGCTATATATACCCTGTACATGGACTTCTACATATTTTACCTATTTAAAAAATCCACAAGTTGCTTTGCTCATACAGGTTTGTCATATAATTTATAATCTACTGACTATGTGGATGGGTCAAAAGTATAAAAATGCTGAAGCCTGGAAACATGAGACTTCTGCAAACCACCTGATAAGAGAACATCAACAGAGAATAAAGTATGTATAAATGAGGTTTACTACCTTATGAACTAGTAATGCACTTATGCAATGTCTATTTATATGTGTCCTTTTGTAAATGTGCCATTTTCATATTATTATATTTGTGGCCTCCCTGGGATTGCACACAGAAACTGCAGGTCATCCCGTAGGTCTGAACAAGCCATAAATGACTGTAGGTTGGTGAAACCACACATAGAAATGTAAAGTGGCTTTGTGGGAATAAAATACTTAGAGTACATCAATACACAACAGGCCACCTGCCTGGATGCAAATTTCCTTTCTGAATAATAAAAGTAGCGGTACATAGAGAAATGTGCATGGTAAGTCCTTGGGTGTGGGTAGACCTTTTTTTATTATTAACCACACCACTCAATCCTCTTGTTTGGGAATAATAGAAAACGTTGAGTCCTAATTAATTAAATTATTTGTACAATTAGTATTGAGGCTGAGGTTTATGTTTGTAATTACCAAAGGTTTGAGGTGAATTTTGCAGGTTTCATTCATAATAAAAACAAATTTATATGCAAATGTGTTACTAATCTTTTGATCCAAATTTTTTAACTATAATACACTGTATAGCCTTTGAACCATGACTAGCATAAGGACAGATTATGGTCAATTAGGAAACCCTATATGCTAGCTCTCAACTAGCAACCAACCTTTTCTGTCTTTTTTGCTCTTATAATTGAGGCTTTTTTCTTTTATTTGTTTATTTTGTGCCCTGACCATAGTGCTAATTAGTATGCACCTAAACCAACTTAAATTATAAGTTATAAATTAAAAATAAATCCTAGACTTACAATAGTCTAATTACAACTGTTCTGCTACTGGTTCTTTTATACTGTTATATCTTCTAATGTGTTTTTACCTCTATCTGTGCTCTCGGTCAATTTGGGTCATACTTATTGAACTTGCCCTGCTGCTGGGCACTTTTACACTGTTGTGTCATCTTCAGTCCCCTAATATTTAATAAAATTAGACAGAAATTTACCAGCGGCAGGGCAGTTTTGCGTCATCAAAAACACGGAATTTCTATTTGCCGGTCAAAGTTTGTCTATTACTACTTGATAAATCATGTGTTACCACTTCAGCTACCTGCAAAAAACGTTTTTCAGATTGGGCTGCAGTATGTTGACCATGCTTATTGTAAGAAAAAAAATATTACTAATACTGTCCATGAAAACCATACAGTTCTTTTGAAATTAAGTTTGCTGAATTTCAAACAGGAAATACTACACCCTCAGCAAATAGAACCCAAGCAGATTTGCCCATTCTTACTTAACATAGACACATAAATATTATTGCATCTTCTATCTATTAGGCCATTTTATTATTGTGGGGGTAGTATAGTATAGCATGGCACTGCACCTGCAACTTTTATGTTTACTCTCTTCTTTTGTATATAATTCAAATTTTTTCCTAAATAAGTCAAAGGGTTTGTACAACATTGGCTCATGTAAAGGGTCCATACACAGCCTCTGAGAGTTCCCCTTGTGGGCACACATTTCAGTAAAATGCTTATTTTTATCATTCACATCTGCTAGAAAATGAAATTAGTCATGTTACTTTTTCCTAACCATTTATCTATAATTAGCTTGTTTAACCAGAAAGAGACTGGTTACTACTTAGTAATAGAATGATTCAAAGGAACAGAGCACTGTAACTTCCTGATTATGTGCTGTACTCTAATACTACACATTGAGACATCCAGCATATTTCATGTACACTATGGCTACTGGATTACTTTTGAAACTCTTTGGCTGATATAAATTCACATTGATATGTATCCCAGATGCCATGAGCATACATATGAGACTAATACCTTTGGGACCCATTTACACTGTTGGGGTTAAGTAAAGGTTCTATTTTCATCAACATGTGTGCAAAACTATGGCCACTGCAGCAAATAATGAGAATAGATATTTAAAGAAAAATTTTATACAAAGAAAGAATTACAAAGAAAACGAATGCAAACCCCAGTCTAAGACGAAGACAATACAACTCAGAGGCGATCATACATTTTACGTTGGGGATCTGGATCCCCCTGGGGGGGGGGTTAAGACGTTTAATTTGATTTGTACTGATGTCTTGTTTTACCCTGTACTGTTATCGCTTTTTGTTTTATTGATTTTTTATGTATCTGTTTTTTCAAAGCTTTATGTCCATAACATTATTGTTCACATGTGTTAAATTGTGTAAAATGTTTTTCCTCTTTCAACTTTTTTAGAATTTTTGTAGTGTTTTCAGGTATAGCTGCTAGTGCTTGTAATTTTTTAATGCAGAGGGCAATACCATACACTACCATACACAGCAGCCCATACACTAAGTCTCCCTGTAACCACAACCTGATACTATCTCTTACTACCTAAACTTAGGGTTCTCTTCTTTGCTGGAATTGCCTGTGCCAAAAACGAATCCCTAGCTTTCCTTAAGCTACGTACACACGTCAAATTTTTCTCGCCTGATAATCAGCTTAGGGCAGATATGGGGCGAGAATCTGGCGTGTGTACAGCGCCAGTTGCTCATCGACGTGGATCCGTCCTGGCGGATCCACGGATAATGAACAACGAGCGATCAAAATGCAAGGGAAGGGGGAGAGCACGCAGTGGGGTGCCGCTCCGTCATTCTCCCCCTCCCCTCTCTATAGAGCAGAACGGTGCTGTACGTACAGCACTCATTCATGCATCGTGTGATTCTTATCATTGGAAAGGATCATAAAAGATCCTTTCCAACTACAAGAATTGCACGCGTGTACGCAGCATTAGAATTGAGCTGGACATTTTGTTATGCACAATAACTGGTTTGGCAGCTTTGGCCCCTTGACATTCCAGTTCTTCCAGAAGAAATTGAAGGGATCAATTTGTCTGCTTGATGCACCACTCAAGGGAACATGAAGTTGTAGCCCTACTTAAGATACTACTGTAAAACATCAGCATTATAATCTGCTGTACTGCTATTTTTATGGTAAATGTCTTCTCTTGTACTTTCCTTGACTAAGGGTAATTCTGGTAATGTCAGTTAGCCAATACTTCAGTAACTTTTAAAATACTTTATTGCTAATATATCAGAAGTGAGTTAAAGGCCCATAAATATAATACTTAAAACATTAAGAGAGTCATATGTTAGGCTGATATATCTTTTAATAAGAATCATTTAAATTATCCTAATAACTGGGGACAAGTATTAAGCAACAGTTGGGTGGAGTTGCTAATAATCTGTCATGATATTCTGTGCACTGCTGCAACTTTCAATCATTTTGTCAAGGTGATGTCTACAGAGAATGTTGTTATGACAATTGTGAAATCAGATAGAGACATGGCATCCTCAGGAGACCTGCCAATGCCAATTATGTAACATTATCATAACTAGGACAGATTGGCCTTTTCATGTATTATCTGCTGCAACACAGTTCTGTTTAATTGTACGGTACTGATGTACTAACAGATTACACAAACTGTTTAAACTAACAAAATGTACGGTAACTCTTTCCTGGTCATCGTGTTTGGGATAATGTTAAACTCCAGAATTCTGGGGTTTTCTGAGGTGCCTCTAAATGTCAGTCTTTTTTGGTTTCAAATTCTACCCATGCATGGTCTGTTTTTTCTGATCATAAGATTATACTTACATGTGCAAAAGTAAACAGCAAGTAATAACAGCATATGAGTGTTCTGGAGGATGTAAGCAAAACTTGAGGTCAGTAAAATCATACATGTAAAGGCCATCAAACACAATTTCTGATCTTATCTTTTTATTTAAAGATATTTTAAAATACTCAAATATGAACCAGCTATTTGTCATGCTATGCAACAAATTATGCTTAGAAATTTACCTGTGAAAAAAGATTAAATTACTCCCTTGAAACAATATCCACTTGAGCATTTACCATGTGGGTCAGAAGTCCCAATTGTAGTCAATATAGGGTTGAATATCTAAATTGAAATGTAAATGTGAGCAGCCAAGGTATATTTTGTACAAGGAGCAGGTGATGTTGAGTACCATGCTGGGTATCCCTGCATACCCTGGCTGCTGAAAATAAATTAACATTATTCCCTCCTGACCAATAATGATGACTGAAGATCCTGACCTCATTTGCAGACACTGAACCATAAAATACATATGTTACACATAGTAGTTTACTGTCCTTAGATGTATTGGCTTCATCTGGTTTCTTCTTGTACATTCACCTGGTAATTCTGTAACACTTTGGGCTCTATTTCAAATGTGACATCTACAGTATTTCATGTGACTTTCTCCTAAACATTGCCTGGTGGGATTCAATTACTGCAATTGAAACACATTGACCTGAAAGATTCCCACCAGGGACTATTACCATTTGCCTTTGGCCCCTTTGAGGGAAACTTAGTGACCTGACTGTGGACCTTAAAAAATGCTGTGTAATATGTCTACACTATATAAATACAAGATAATAATAATAATAATAATAATAAAATTAGGATGAAGAAGAAGAAAGCTCTGGTATTTCTAGGTATCTGATATTTCCAAGATTCATTGATGAAACCCTAAAACAATTAGGCTTTATAACTATCCTGGAAGCATGTTCTCTATACTTTATCTTGTTATCCGAAGTGTATCAACAGAGTCTGGCATTAGCACTCACAGAAAAATGTTCCCTGGCAATCGTTTGATTATAACAAACACGTAGGTCATGTTTTTCTGTTGATGCACATACATGTTAGGCAGGTTGTTAAAATAAAGTTATGTAATTCTTTCTAATGTGAATGTCAATAAGACTAAATACAGGGAGTGTACAGAAAAGGCAACAACAAAAAGCCTTGTTAGAATATTACAGAACAATACCTGTTGCATTGTGACTTTGAGGAATGCACAGCAGCTAAACATGTGATGTAACAATGGAATGTCACATAGCAGTGGTTAGAAGTGTTGTTTTCCTGTGTTTCTTAATTTTGTAAATTGTGACGAAGATGATATGCGGCTTAGATCCTGGGAGTCAGTTCCACTGTTGGAAGAATGAGAAACACAATGTTCTTCAGTTGTTAGTGCCCCACCCCTTCAGTGAAGAACTATTTTATTGGCAGCAAATTACCACCTAAGCTTGAGCATTGTGAATATATCCTTACAAAGCTTTCAAGGATTGTATTCTTAGACAGAATTATAGTTTCAGCAGAAGAAGGAGGAAACCTTAGTATTTAGTTGCAAACAACAAAATGATACCCGTAGGTCTAAACAAAAATAGAGGAAGGACAACATGATCATGAATTGCTGAAACAATCAAAGGTTAAAAACGCAATTTCAATAGAGAATGTTAAAATACCACCAATGAACTGCTCTTATCCAGGAAACCCTGCATTTGTGTTAAAGTGAACCTATTGTACATTTTAAAAAGTAAAAGACTTGCATTAGAGCAGATACCAGACGATGACTGCTATAAGTTTAGGTTTACTTACCCTGATTTGAAGTTTTCTATCAGTATCTTGATCTTGAGATCCTCTGTTAAATACAAAAGGCTTTTCACAGTGCCATTTTGCCAGTACTGCTACCTCTCCCCATAATTTGACGTTATCAAGCACACTAATGATGGTGCTCAAAATTAGGAAGCACTCTGCATGCTTCTGTGCAATTATTCAAGCACTTAATTAATAAACAAAATCACTACTTTTAAGTGCAAAACAGTGAATAAGAACCTTGAAAATCATATTATCATTTATTTCCATTAAACTTCCTATGTCCTATATCATTTATGGAATTCAAGGCTGATGTTCAGACACAGTAGCTCAAGGGTCCCTGAAAGAAATTAGTACTTACCTCCAAGAGGAGTTAGGTTAGGTCTATACAAGAGGTTGATAAAGTGGCTGGGGATCGAAAGGTGGTCAGATTAATTAAAGACAATAATTTTTTGAGATCTCAGTAGATCCCATAGCCATCCGTAGTTTAAAAAGTAAAATGGCCAGCAGTAAGACTGTCTTACTTGGGTTTAGATGGTCAGCTGTGTGATTTGTTTAGTGTGTTTATGACTTCTCTCCCTATTCTAGGTAGGATATGTACTTGTTCAGTGCCTGTTCTGAGTTTACCTCCCCAACTAACCTCCCTAGTGGTAACCTTGAGTGTGACTCGGGGTAGAAAAAAGTTGCTAGAAGTGGTAACCCCGAGTTACACTTGGGGTTGGAACACCTAGGGAAGGTTAGTAAATAGAGCGCTTACCTGATCCGCCGGGGTCCCGCGCTGTCCAGCGCCGCAATCTCTGTCTTCTTTCTTCTTCTTTCTTCTGCATCCGATGAGTCACCGGGGGAGTTCCCAGTGACATTGGTGCGTGTGTACGTCCCGGCCGGGCGGGGCGGGAAATTCAAAATCCATTTGTATTGCATTCAATACAAAATAACATTGAATGAAATACATTGAATTTTTATGTGTAAAAGCAGTACATTGTTTTCAAGAACATTTATTTTACAGTATGTATAATACTATGAGCATGATATGTATTTTGTTTTTAATACATTTTTTTTAATTAAATTTTTTTTTTATATATAGATTTTTAAATTTATTTAATTTATTGTTTTTAAATGATTTTGTGTTTCAAACTTTATTATACTCATACTATTATATTATACTGTAAAATAAATTTTCATGAAAAACAATGTACCGCTTTTAGACATATAAAACTGGAAAAAAATGAACCGCTAGGGAGGTTAAATCCTGTTGGCGAGGCCATTGAGTACACTTTCAGTAAGCTTGGTGATTTTTCATTTAGCTTAGTAAATTAGGTTTTTCCTAAAATGCTTTTATTTAGTTTCAAATGGACATTTTGGCACCCTTGGTCTACATGTCATGCCTGTGTGCCCATGACCTTGTCTAGGCACTGACTGTGGGCATGTCTATGCCAAAGACCTTTTAGAAAAACACTAAACAATAGGCAGATGAAGTAGTAAGACAGTGTTCAATATTGGCGGATGTGTAGTATGTGTGCAATGCTATATCATTGATGGGGGCTAGAAGGAATGCCTATTTTTATAGCATGCTCAAAACAACCTATTACTAGCCAATGCAAGAAAAGATTTCACTGTGGTTACACAAGCAGATTTTTTCTATTTGCTGGATCACCCATGTTCTCCCATGATTGTCTATCCATGTTGGTGGAGGCAGGGTTTTGCTTCCCCTACTTCCCCAGTAGATCTGTAAGCTGTGCAGTAGTAGCATTTCATACTGAATGTGCAACTAGCATTTAGAAGCAGTAATGGCTTACATTTCACCCTGCAGATATACCATTATTAGGCTGTAGGTCCAGGAGTACCTAGAAACCTTTCTATACCACCAAGTACACTGCTATTTTTGAAAAAAAAGGCAAGTTCTTTGTGGCTCTTCCACATTTACCATTTTTTTAAATGTTCTTTACGACACAGGAAATCTTCACTTTTTGAGGTCAGTTCTACTTAAAAGATCAATCATTTATCTAATGCTAAGAAATTCTCACAATTGTAAAAAAGAATTTAGTTTTTTTCTAAAAACAATTACCATAAACAGTGCATTTCCTTGTCAAGAAAAACTTTTACATTTACATTAAAAGACAGGAAACAGTCATATATGCTAAAAGAATAAATATTATTACATTCCAGTTATATGCCTGGATTTAGTGCATGTGATCATGCTGTGCACACATTTTCTCCTCAAGAAAGTATAAAAAATGCAGAGAAAATTTAATGAGAAAATAACAGACATGGAACTAAAGAATAAAAAACTTTTGTTTCTAATTTTGGATGAAGAAAGATTATTAAAATCTCTGTCAGTTTTTGGAATCTGTGTACTTATTGGTTATATATATTGTCACTTGCGAGTCGAAACCCTCAACACTGAAATCCGGAAAAGGATTCTTGCTCCCCTGTTCCAGGTCCGGTTGCTAACTGAAGGATTTCTCAAGGATACATGTATGTCACCCAAAAAACGGACTCCCCTGACTTCAGTGAAAAATTATGGGGTAGACACTGGTGTCTGTCTAAAGACTGAATCATTTTAAAAAGAACTAAAATGTAGATCTACTGCCAAACAATGAACAAACGAAAGAGACAAACATCTTGTCTTTACAACTGTAGTTGCTCACTTAAATAAAACCTTTCTGTTTGCATAGAACATTTACACTCATGAGAGTTAAAGGAAGCCTTTATTGTAAGTCACCAGGTTGGCCCTGTTCTTTGTGCAATCTGCCTGATTGTCACAAATAGTAACATGTTTAGGAAAATGTGTTAAAAGAGATGATTAAATGATTTTCCACATAAATTTGTGTATATTTTTTCCTGCAGTGTGTTGTACAGCTGAATGGCAAGTAGGTGTCTGCAAGAGAAAAAAGTCAGGTTGATTTCCTTTATCTATGTTTACAAAGCACACTAAACACATTTCTTCTAATAAATGCATTAACAAGTGCTGACACGGTATTATTAGGCTTCATGTGACTATTAGGAGATAAAAACTGTAGTCTTGTGATTCCTGTAGGAACCCATTATTACATGCTTATGAACAGTGGTGCAGTAAGCAAAGGAAATCTAATACAATTGATTTCAGTTTAATGAAAGAAGTACTCCAGGCTAATGCATTCATTTTGGCAATGCAAGAGTAATAGGCTACATTACCATCATGGAGCCCTTCAAACAAGGCCCATGTATATTCTGAGCCCTGATTCCAAGCAAATCTGAAGACAAGTGTAAGTTCTTGCAGATAGCACAAAGTGCCTGAGTTTGATTTGTAGTATTGATAGTAATGAAGTGTATGCCATTTAGATCTAATGATCTGCAGTTCATGGCAAAGTTTTGGCTTTGTTGACACATAACATTTGTTTTATATTTCTGATCTCCTGTCCATTTCGTAGTACAATATTAATCTAGGTCAGCAGTCAGCATTTTGTTCAGCTTCCTGCCTGTTTCTGGCTGCTTCAAGTTCAGGTTTAGCTTCTTTTTTCTGTCTCTCGTGTCCCTTATCTTTGTTGTATTACCCTATCTGGCAATCTGCATAGTAGAACAACAGTACAATCCTAGACTGTCCTTTCACATATATAATCTGATTTTACCTGATGCCCTGGGAAAGAGTTAGAATTATTGACATAGGGCGCTTACTCTTTGTATACTTAGTACAATGCAACACATAACACTTTCTGAAATCTTTAATCCTTATGTAATATTTTGTATATGTAAGCATACTCAACATAGGTTTTTGTAGGTAGATAACAAGGGTCTACTGTACTTTGCATTGGTTTAATAAAAGGATTTTAGGTTTTTTAGTTTAGCAAAAAAACAGAAACGTAAAATTGCCATCTTAGTTTCTAAGCCAATATTTTAGAATTGGTATTTATCATTTACTGGTATATACAGTAGCATTTACTTTTAGGTTAATAGTCTATTTTTTTATTAGGTCAACCCCATACAGAACTAACTTTATAGTCAACAGGATGACAGTATCTTTGTGAATTTGGAAAATGAAGAATTTTTCTCCTCTGGTTGGTTTATGAAACTCCACCTTAAAATTTGGGTGGAAGACAACACAAGGCTTAGCAAAGATATCAGCACACATTATTTTCTGAAGTCTGAAAAAAATTAGAAACATTGATGCAATTTATTTAAATCAGCCTAAAGCTACGTACACACTTCCAATTATTATCGTTGGTAAACGAACGACGAACGATCCTGCACGATATCTGCGAACGATCGTATAGCACCGATCCTGTACATACAGATAACGACACGATCGTTCGTAGATATTGTACACACAATAGATGCGATCGTTTGAACGATACAGGAAGTTACGTGCACCACAGGAACGTTCGTTCATCACGCATGCTCAGACCGTGGACGATCAATGAACGATCGTACACACGAATGATGGTCAACGATCGTCGTCCAATCCGATCCGCCGGTCTGGTCGTTCATTTCCAACGACTTTCCTCGTTCGTCGGCGTCGTTGGTTACTTTTTTACGAAACGATTTTTGCCCAATCGATCGTTCGTCGTTCATTTTGAACGATAAAAATTGGAAGTGTGTACGCAGCTTAAGTTACAAAATGCGATATTTTGCTGTTTTAAAAAAACATATTAACACTAGAATGAGAAGTGTTCCCATGCAATTCCTTTGCGGCTTTCGGGAGCTGGTACCTTGCCATCCTTGCCACCTGAATTGTTGGCACATTTACCAACTGCCGGCAGTAAGTGTTTTGAGCCATTCACTGTCACCACCATTCATTTTCTATTGGACAGCCATGGGTAAGACGCTACATGTAGCACCTCACCTGAGGAAGTAGTTCAGTGACATGAGTAAACAGTTACTGCACTTTACCTCACCGCCAATCTGAACATAGCCTTTGTCTCTTCTGCTGATAAAAATCAGTGCACATCTTAACATGTGTTCCTAGACACTCCTGTGCTCATAACCCCATACATGTATATCCGCCATGTGACAGGCACAGCTGACAGCTAGATTCATGTACTTTGGACTGGGATTTGGTGATGTTATTATTGTGTTGCTTCCTGTTCCCTTTACTACAGAGGAACTTATACCTGATGAAGTGCAATACCCTACCTGATATATTCTGTGTTTTCATGCTTTCTGCACCTGTACTACTGATACCCTGCAACAGTATAGGTCCTCTATAACATATTTAATATGTCATTGCTGCTGGAAAGCATTCATTTCATTTACAACTAATTATGGTTATTTTTCTCACATTCACTCTGAGTATTGTTAATGTTTTACTTTTGATGTTAGAGGAATGTAGTGCTGTAGTCCCGTGATAGGATCAGCAGAACAAGTCCAACACAGACTGTTTGTTCTCTGGGAGGTTTGCCACCTAGGAACAGCTGGTAGAAATGGCGGGGGTTATACATAATAAAATCCAGGATCCCTCTTCAGAGATTTCAGGCAATAAGTCTTAAACCTTTCACATTTTTTCATTCATTGGGTGAGTTTGATTATTTGCTTTTTAATACATGAAAGCATAAAGCTATAGAAGATTCAAACAAGATCATTTCAAGAAATCATTCTGTAAGATCACAGAGTCTTCTTCTTCTTTTGCCACTTATTAGCATTTGGATATTTTACTCCATAGCTCTTACAACAAACATTTGTTTTACGTTAATTTCAACAACTTAAGCTAGATTTCCTAACCGGAAAAAGAAAAAAGATATTTCCAAGAACATCTGGACCAGCTATATTTCCAATTTTGGAGTCAGATGACTCAGTCTGAATAGGAAAAAAACATATGTGAACTAGTTAGAAGATCAAAACTATTATTAAATCACAACCTGTTATTATTGAGGTTTAAATTAACTTTTTTTACATAATGTAGAACACAATACTGTCATGAAGATGCAATTTTCTAATGTGTGTAAACCCGCAAATAAGTGGAAAGCTGTAGCTGTAGGGATGTAAAGATGCAGATCACATAATCCAACAACCATTGCAACAATTCAAATTGGTCACTAGATCTGTCACCTATAAGCTTTTTAGGTATAGCAGTTATTAATAAAGCATTTGGATACCTATCAATTCCACTGGACAAGTCACCACTGTTGTCTTCTCATGTGTTAGACAAACTTTACTGTCCAATGTATTAGAATCTGATCAGTGGACATTAATGAGATGAAGCCAGAACATCAGAATGACAGCCAACAAGCCTTCAAAGGAAAATCTTCAAGGAAAAGTTGAGGAACTGAAGCGACTATAAATTATTAGTGTTCCTTTAAAACAAGAATTGTGAACCCAGGGTGGGGGACAAAACCCCACTACTGCAATTCAAAAAAGAAAAGCACAGTTTGCACAGACCTTATTTTGTCCTATGCAATTTGCCATCTGCCCCAGAGCAGGATTTAGGCAGAATACGGTCCTAGGCAAGGTTCCAGCTTTTCCCTCGTCTCTTCAATTGATAATGATTGCTATAGGTACAGGAAAAGCCTTCCTATTTGAATTGTATATAGTGGTATAATCCCTTAAGACACCAATTGTCTACAAGTCCATTTTCTCTGGCAAATTAACAGAGACATACACAGTTTTAACCAACTGTATTGTTTCCATGGTGTACTGCAGGAGCTGTAAAAGCCCCTTCCTAGGGTGGCCTTATGAATGAGTCCGCTATGATTTTTCCATATCTCGATTTCTCCATTCTCACTACAACAACTTCCAATGTATTGATTGACACTTTGGCTACTCTAAGCCCCCTGTTTTATAGCTTATATGGCTTATCTAAAAGCCCTCATATTGGCCCTTTTCAGCCTGCTGGCCATGGTTCAACTTTCATGCAAAGCATTATAATTTTAAAAAAACTTGTTGCTTCAAATTCATGCAAAATTCACCAGGACTATGGGATCATGATTTGTCACAAAACCAAGCTCCTTGAAATTCCAGACATCATTCCTAACTATTGAAGTCTTCGAAAAAAATCCAGCCAATGGCAACTGAAACTATAATTCTAAGTTAAAATTGTTAAAATTCAGCTGCTTACATCTAGTCTTAAAAATAATATGCTGTTAGATCCCAATTGTTTAATCCCACCCCATTGGTTAAATAGTGGCCCAATAAACACAAATCCTGGAAACCCAGAATGGTAGGCTACAACAAAAAAAAAATAGGTATGGTTTTACTGAAATGTGGCAATGATTAAGAAGATTTTTTTATTATTATGTATTTTTATTTGGAAACAGAAATGCATCAAGTTATGTCAGTAAAACAGAGTATATGTATTTTTAGTGTATATGGTGTTTGTATGCAGGACATTTCTGCATTGCCTGCCTAGAATAGAGTATGCACTCAGTGACACGTGTGTCTATGTGCTTCAATCTGGCCTCTGGTTAGTCATATTGGGAGTGTCATTTAAACCCACATCCTAACCAGCTGCTAAATTCCCTGCGACTACAAGCACACAAATGAATATACCCTTTATTAGTTAGTATGTACTAACTGCTGGTTCCAGGGAAAATATTTACATCAATGCTATTACATCAGCCTGCTTTGTGAGTTTTAATAAATTGTAAACTTTTAACACTTTTTGATTTTTTCAGATTGCATTGAAAATTAAGTGCAGTGCCACTAAGTGCTGGTCAGCTAAGAGGTGGAATCAATGTAATGTAACATGGAAATTATACAGTATCTTTACTCTAGTGTTTACCTGGGCAAGTTCAGGAAATGTAAAAAACACTCTATCCACACTCCTAGTCCCCTAATTACACTGAATTAAGTCACTTCCTCCCTTTCCCATCCCACACACAGTTGCACCAAAATCTAGTGCCAAGCTGCCAGCACATACACACTAATATCCCATAGATTGGAATAGGATGTACCCACACAGTAGTCTGGAAATTAATCTAAAGGGTGTTATTGCTAAGGCAGACATGGACTCATTTTTTACCACCCACTCTTTAAAGTAGGCTTTTGATGTTTGAGGAAGTTAGCAATAACCTGATGAGGGGTGGCTTATTTTAACATATTAAGGGGGCTAGGAAGGGAAGCTGTCTAGAATATTACAAACTTGTTCTTTAAAGCTATGTACATACGTCGGATGATTCTCACCCAACATAAATGGTAGTGATCATTTCAGGAGAAAATTTTACATGTGTCATTTCAAGTGACAATCATCTGATGTCCATTGGATGGCTGTACAGGACTTAAGTCCTACACCAAACTTGACCCCAATTAGATTACTGCTATATCTAGTAGATAAGGGAACAATCTGTCTGACACCCAAGTAGGCCCACATTCAAGGGTATTGAATAATTAGGGTGGTTCATAATTCAAGATTCAAGGTGAATTTCAGTAGAAACTGGATACATTGGGAAGACATGCTATTGTTATGTTATTTAGAGTAATCTCCTACATGAAAACACACAGAGGAATCTGCAGAACAGAGAGTTGTCCCCAGGAAAAGATTTTCCCTTACTATTTTGCCCTAATGATAACTCAAAATGTTGGTTGTACCCTCCCTTTCTGTCTTTGTGAAAATGAGCACCAGGACAAACATATTGCGTGATTTCCCACACAACTTCATGCAAAAAAAAAAAGGTCTTTATATACTTAAACTTATTCTTCTTCACCAGCTTAAAGACTTCTGCCTCCTGTCTGCCTGGACTTTTACACCCCAATTACAACAACCAAAGCCCAGAGATGCAACTAGAAAATATTAATAATATTTGGTGAACATAAATCCAATGCATACAATGTGGGGGAAGTAAAATCCAAGCAATGTACTTATCCTCATACCACACTGGCCTTTTTAAGAGCACTAATTCACTTTCAGGCCCATGTAACTCATCTTTACTGTCTGCTATCACAGCCTTACATGAACTCAATGGTAATACAATGTTTTATAACACCTACTTAATTGTTTTATTGCCTTGCTGCACAGCCCATTTATACTGTATATATTATACTCATAATTCAAGCAGTTAGATAAGGCATTTTTGGAGCGTCAAGCTGCAAAGTTTAGACACAAAGTGCTTACTTTAATGCTAAGGCATACTTTAGGGTTACATAATGTTAGAGTCAGAAATTCCATCATTTTTATTTTTAACATTTAGGTTATTTTGGGGGGGGGTTTAAATGCTGGGGGCAGGTAATTGTTTACTACTTACATCAGATCTTAATTAAGTGGTAGGAATATGATCAGAGTCGGGTTAATTGTTTAATGATAAATTACAAGCCAATGCGTTGGTGTAGGTTAGCAAATAATGCAATATTTTTATGTTTAGGATAGGTGTTTTAGGCAGAAAAAGTATTTTTGAAGTATATGAAGATGCATTCCCCTTTGTAACATACGCACACAGGTGAGTTGCAGGGTTTACACAATTTATTTTCACTAAAATTAAAATTGTAAAACACTCAATGATACTTACAACACTCCAGTTCTAGAGATATCTTTCTTCATAGGTGCATACTGATTCAGTTATTTCCTAAGTGTTTTGTACACAAAAGATGGGGTTTGTGCCCTTTAATGTGCCCTTTATGGAAATATAAATAAATTGGGACCCCTTGCAGGCCCCCTGTGTTAAAAAAATGATATTTAATTTGTTTTATCAATAATCAATGTATTTAGCAAGGAAGGAGTGCAGGCTGACATGCCTGTTTCAACTCAGTAGTGCTCATTGTTTACTTTGCAGGCAGTGCCAACGTGCCAGGGCTAGGCCAAGCCACAGAAAAAATAAGTTTGAAGACTGGGACCTTCCTGTACACCACACACAAACTCCATGACTTCTGTTGGCAATCCCCTTTATCTCATAATCTAAACCTGCCTACTTTTGGTTGGTCTGATAAGTCTCAGTACAAAAAATTATATTTTAGTCACTGAAAGAAACTGACCTTATAGCTGCAAGCCTCTGTATGCTGCCAGCCAACATTCAGGGCAAAATGTAAGGACTATTTGAAGTAAAACTGCCGTACAAATATTGAACTCTGGCAATCAGGTTTCAACATCCACAACCACTGAACCTAAATGCAGTTGTTCACAGCCACGGTCATTTTAAAACAGCGCTGTGGTTGACTGGAGCTTTCGTTGGTCTATTTTAAAAAAACAGGCCACTCGCACTGGGGCACTACTACTTAAAGAGCCAGCATTTGCTGCTTTGACTGTGGGTGGCAATGAGCCGTACTGAACTCACTGCTGCCCCCAATCATTATTTAATGGGCTGCTGTGGGTACATGTAGCATCTTCCCAGAGACAGTGGTTCACAAGTTGATTTTTCAAAGGATATATTTATACTTTAGGTCTCATGTAAAAGCACTTTTTATTCTTACAGGAACACTAGGGAAAGTAGGCTTGCATGATCATTATTGTAACGCTTATCCTTATGAAAATCTAGCTAGAATGAAGTATTATGTGGAGTTAGTCAGGCCATGTGGAATGTGCCCTTAGATATGACCTGCTTCTTATGCTTAAATATATGCAAATCCACGTTGACCTGTTAACTCCAACAGGAAACCTGTTTAAAACTAGCAATAGAAAAAAAAGCATGCATATTTTGAAAAACTTTTTAGATTTAATTGGAAATTTTTCTTACAGCTGTGATGAAAAGATAGGAAAATACAATGGTTCTAATCCTAGCTCTTGCAATGTTTCAGTGGAGCTGCCCCCCTACATACATAATTTGAAAGCAAAGATAAAGACTGGGTTTTTTTTTTTGCAGCACAAAATGTTTGTATTGATAACAAAATAAAAAAATATGTGTCACAACTCAAAGTACAAACACTGTATAATGATTTGGGGGCTCCTTCCCATTGAGGAGGATAGGGATAGCAGACCAATTAGCTAGACATAGTATACTCAAAATCGTGCAAGATAAATACCGGCGTCTCCAAGACCGACCTGTTTCGCCACTTAGGCTTCCTCCAGGCATGCGTAGAGAGCATTATATGAAATGTATGCTCATAGGATGTTCCTGTTATATAAGTGCAACAGAATTTTTGCAAGACTTGCACTGGATCTAGGATATTTTTGGGTTTGGATTGAGTAGCTTGGAGAAGCACTGACAGCACTTCAAATTGGTGCTAGATCCAAAGCCATCAGTACCATGTAGAGCAGGGGTCGGCAAACAGATATGGCCTAACCGGTAGTTTGTTCCGGCCTAACGCCCCCTTGCCGATCCGGCCTAATGCCAGCTGGCAACCCGCAGCTCTGGAGCTACGGGTTGCCGGCGGATCGGCCGGGGGTCGCTGGAGCTCCGGTGCTGCCCCCTTGCAGTTGCTTCCTTATTTACCACGACCGGCGTTGATACTTCAGCCGGTGCGGTAAATAGGGAAAGCTCCCTGAAGGTAAATCTCTCGTCTCCGCAATGCATACGGAGGAGAGGGTTTTCACTTCAGGGGGCGTTCCCTGTTGGTGGGTGGAGCCATCAGGGCGGGTCTGGCCTAGTGTGCCCCCGCCCACCCCATAAATGGCCTAGTGGCCATAAAACTTTGCCTACTCCTGATGTAGAGGAAGGAGAGTACAGTGCAGAGTACAGTTTTGTCCTGTAGGGAGCAGCATAGAGTGCTGTGTATGCATAGCCCGAGATTCTGGCGCATGCGCATTGCATGTGTTCGAGTCTCCCTTTGCCCACCTGTGGTGAAAAGATGTCTAAGCAGTGCATGTGTGTATGTATATATATATATATATATATATATATATATATATATATATATACAGAATGTGAAAAATATAGATTCTGCACACTGATTCAATGCAATAAATAATTATTTCTTACATCATCCAATGGGTCAAATATTTCCAACAAACAAACTTTGCGAATAAGTGGAGTCTGTATGGATATCTGCATCTGGGCACTAGATTGGGAAATCAAGCTGAAGTAGCTCCCCTTGTGTTTTTATAGTCATATAGGTAAATAGTTTTAAAATATAAAAAAAAGTATTTGAAATGGTACCAATCTTTAAAGATAACTGAATACCTGAAAACTAATTTAGATGAATATGCTACCAGATGCAATGCATAATACTGCATAAGTCACCCTAAAGATTAAAAAAGGCATTTTTCTTGTTTCTTATTTCACTCATCTTTGCAGGGTTCTGGTGCTGAAGCACATCATAAAACAATTGTATATACATGGGAAATACTGTTTAGTTGTTGATGTGAACAAAGCCCAGCAAACACCCAACCACACTATCCATCCTACTGAATTATAATCTACCTTCCGATTTCTGGGCACTGTGCCTGTGTGCTTTACCAGAATCTAGTTTAAACCAAAGCATCCTATGTATGACTCCATATGAATACTTACATGGCCCTGGTGAGTTTTATTATTCTAAAGCTGTAACAAAAACAGTTTACTTAGTTACTCCTATGTATGGAGCTAAAAGAAAGGCTGTAGCATCAGAAGTATTCAAGTAGGGTCACAGGAGATGAGCTGGCTCCAGTTACATCACAGGCTATGATGTACATAGTTACAGAGAACCCATAGAGTTCTTATGGATATGTAGATGAGACAGAACAATGCAGATCTGCAGCTATGATAGACAGTACAGGTGGTCGCTGTCACTTGATAAAGAAGCATAGCAGACACATTCTATATCTGATATGTAACAGAGGAACAAGGATAAGTGGAAAATGTTTATTATTAGTGATATGCACCGCTCAAATCACTTTTAATTAAAAATCACACTTAATTAAAAGAGGTAACTAAATGACAATTATATATAATTGTCGGAAAGATTTCCTTTATACATTGTGAAAACATACTGCATTATTTTCTAATGAAACACATTTACAAGCTTATATTTTACATACCTGTTGTCCTCAATATGAAAACTGTCATTCACAAAATGACTGGAATTTATTATGTAAATACAAACATTTGTACTCATCTCTCTGGTGAGACACAGGCAGATTACCATTTATTAGATTCATAAATGTCTGATATTTTCATGCCTCCAGATACAAATACTGCAGTTTATTCAGAAGTTTTCCGATATTAGTCACTCTGGTTTATTATTATTCCTGGTTGTTGTTTTCTTGCTTAAAGGGGTCTGTTTATAAAGCAGTGAATCTGACATTCACCAATCATTCTCTTTCACCAATCATTTTTTGGAGAAAAAATTATTTCCATTGAAAAAATTTTGAAGATTCTCTGCCTGAGAATGTTTGGTATATGTCCTAGGTTGTAAGCTCTTCGGGTCAGGGTCCTCTCCTCCTCCTGTGTCGCTGCCTGTATGTCTGTCATTTGCAACCCCCAATTTATTGTATAGTGCTGCGTAATATGTTGGCATTATATACATCCTGTTTATTATTAATAATAGTAATATGTCAGAATCACTGCTTCATTAAAAGTTCCCCAAAGTGTCTTGTGAGGGACTCTGACTTCTGCAGTAGTTGCTTTGATTATAAAAGGTTTAACAATTGTCACGGGTATGCTGCCCCATACTGGACTGACGTTTCATGTGTGATCAGTTCCCCAGAAAGTCGTCAAACTTATGGGTACATAATAGTGGAATGAATTACCCACAAATATACAGAACGAATCTAGAACTTCAACTGTAAAAGCTTACAAATGGAAATTCCACCTGCAAATCCTTGCATGGTTATGTTCAGGCTAGTGGTGAAAAATGGGCTGTTTACTGCTATCAGACGCCAAACGAATAACAAAAGGCACCTCGGAGCAGTTACAGGTGGGGGCTTTTCCAGGCGTTATGAAAAGCCTGTATATGAATTTGCTTGTGACTGGAAGAGGTGGGTTTAGATATATATATATTTATATATATATATTCCATAAAAGTGGCTGAACTGGTTAACTGCTTATTGACTGCATGTAGCCTCTAACACTACAATCAAAGGCCTTACAAAAATTGTAGAAAAAAAACAAACCCCTTTGCTTCCATGTTAAACATTTTTAGAGGCATCTGCTTGAGGTCTCATTCCTACAATTAAACTGAGCCTTACTACTACGGTACTCTTACGTTCTCTGTAATGTAGCATACTTTAATTAAAAAGCCAATAGTGTTTAGCATCCAGTGATATTCAGAGCTCTGTACCATATAGGAAACAAATGGGTGGCCTTTGCTGATTTCCTAAACTTTTCTTCCCAGCTGTCAAGCTAATTTATTGGTTCCAATGGTCTTTGTGTCATTTACCTAAAGCAAGCATGTAGATCAGTGGCTCTGCTTCATAGACAGTCATACAACTTATATTTTCTTTCCTGCTTTTAACAGCACTGCAAGGTCAAGTATCACAGAAAACCGTTCACTGAAGTTCTATAACTAAAGATGCTTCCATGAGGTTTCAGGACCTCAAAGGCTTCTTTAATCAAGGCATGTAGTACAAGGCATATATATATATATATATATATATATATATATATATATATATATATATAGTGGAGGTAAGTGTACATAAGTGTATGCTTACTTCTCATAATGATTAAAATTTGGTAGTAGGTAAAACTAAACATCAATTTACGCTTTCACATTGAGTAACACTTATATTTGCATTGATTTTCTTTTTTGCCATCCAGTGTCATGTTAAGTAAATAAAGATTCCAGCCTTTGTTTGCACTGTATTACATATGGAAATGACATTGGCAGATGAGAATAGCAGCTTTATTTAGAAACATTACATAGCAGACCAGACTGCCCCATCACACAGGTGTCTTGTATCTGCAGGACGGTATTACTGTACTAGAAGGAGAAGATGATGATTAAGTGGAAGGGACATCTGGTCACGTAACTTCAGCCACACTCCATGACTGCATACATGTACATTAGATTTCCTATACATAACACTTAAAACAGCTTTATCACTCACACTCCAAGAACAATGAATCACACAGATATTTAAGAGATTTCACTTGAATAGCAATTGTCATGTGTTTGTAGAATTTGATATTGCCACAAACATTCCTTGGTGGGAATCAATTACTGCCATTGAAACACACGGATCTTAAAGATTCCCATCTGTTTGAAGGAATATCTGATTCCCTGTTCTATAAATAAAGCCCACAGAGTAAGAGGTATCAGTTTGTTAATTGTTGGAGACAATTTCAAGATGGAAACTGCGGGCAAAATCCTTTGGCATTATCCTCATGGCAATTTTTTATTCTCCTGTATATAGCAATGTAGATTTTTTTTTTTGAATTAATGATGACCCTTGCCTTTCCTAATTTTGGTTTGAATTTTATCCCACCAAGGATCATGTATTAAACTTTTGCGGAATTGGTGTGTCTGGTAGGAGGCCTGTTACATTAACCTCCCTGGCGGTATGAATATGCCTACCCGGCATCTGTATCCCCTGACCTTGCGTCCCCACACGCCGGTTCACGCGCCGGTGATGTGAGGCCAGGGGACACAGATGCCAGGCAGGCATTGCCAGAGGACTCCACAGGCTCAGGGGGACCAGGTAAGCCCTCAATTCCACCCCGAGTTTGGCTCTGGATTACCACCCCCGAGCCTCACTCAGGATACCCCCAGGGAGGTTAAAAAAGAACTAAACCCTGCATCGAGCTGCTATGCCTTGCTGGGGGCCGCCATCTTTCTTCCTTCTTCTGTTCAACGATGTTTGGTTATCTTGATTGGCTGTGCCAGAGCAATATAAATCCTGGGCAGGTGTGCGGAAGTTCATCCCCCCCCCCCTCAGATACAAGGTAAGTCGGGAATTCTGGGTTTCCCTGGCAATCAAAGCTGACGCTGGACATGTGCAGTTCAGATTTTTTTTACATATTCCCAGCATAATCAGCCAGGTAATTTGTGTTATTAGTTATAATCACCTGATTTGAGTTCCAGTGCAGTAAATTCCTTTCTAATACAGACACTGATCTGGGCAGCAATAATTTTGCCACATGAAACCCACAATTGCATGTTCCTGTAACATTCCAGGACTTATTATATAACTTGTGGCTGCTGGTGAGTGATTTTCCTGCCTACCCTGGCCTGCTCCTTGAAGCAGCCGAGACATTTTCAGACAGGAGGTCACGAGACACATCCCCATCCCAAACCCTCCAGCACCTTTCTAACCGGTCTGACCGAGGAACACACGCTTCCACCAGCCCCGCCCACTACCTGTATGGAAAGACTTCCTGACCAATCACAGACAGCTCCCGCCCTACCACGTCACGCACAGGTGAGCTCCCGGAAAAGGAGAAACACAAAAAACAACAAGTGGGCGGTGTAACGTGATACGTAGGTCCGAATGACACGCTGAGGAGCCGGAGAAACTGACACGAAGGAAGGTGCCGTGACTACCGTACACAAGGCCGGAGGGGACCGCGGTGCTAGTGAGAGAGTGCCTGGACGGGATTCGTAAGCCAAGAGCCCCTCCTTTGGATCCCTGAAGTGAGAGCGGCCCCTCCTTCTGCCGCCAGCCGCTTCTCCTCCTCACACGTCTCTCTGGCAGTGTAGAGAACGGTGCGGGCGGCGAGCGGAGCGGGGAATAACATTGCACGTGTTGCTGGAAGGATGGGCAGAGCCCGAAGACATAGAGCGAACGTAGAGTGACCCGGGAGCTGAACACACCTGCTGTGCCTTGTACATTCCGCTGACCGAGGGGGATGGCCTGGGTGAAACTGTTCCGCCGCCAGGCGGGGGGGAACCTGGGGAAGGTCTACCAGCCGGGCAGCGTCCTCTCCCTGGCTCCCACCAAGGGCCTATTCAACGAGCCCGGCCAGAACAGCTGCTTCCTCAATAGTGCCGTGCAGGTGAGCGCTGAATGGTGTGCGGGGTTCTGTGTGCCTGGCATCCAGGAGTCTGGTTGCTATGGGTTACTGCCTGCACATAGCTCCCTATGGCGTTATAGGGTGCTTGGAAATGGAAAAGTACTGCGTTACATCAGGAGATTATGGCAGCAGAATAAACAGTGCAGCAAGTCACCAGGATGCCTGCTTTATGTGATTACAATGTTCCTGGGCTGATCGGAGGCGGCTGTTGTCATAGTTATGCTTGCAGTGTTGCCCATAGCAACTAATGATTGTACTTTTTATGTGTGTCACCCAGATGAATGGGATGTGGTTGCTAGGAGCACACAATTCTTCTGTCAGTCCCATCTCATACAGCAGGCTCAGTGTGGGTGTAGATCTGTGTGCGCCCCATGGTACCTTGGTGTGATTGTGCCCCTTGGCATGGAGGCCGGAATGGCTGCACGTCCTAGGATTGCTTGGACTGGCTCCATCCATAGGCAGCATTCACTCAGATCACACTCCGGGCTGATGATGGTTATATGAGGAGTTTGGGTACAACAAAGACGTATTCCAGCATGGAAGCCTTGTGAGCCTGATGTGGCCAGGCTTATTAGTCTAGTCATAGCAACCAAGGGTTTCAGCGTTTTGTATCTCCTGGGAAAATATGTGTAATGTTAGCGGACAATAGTTACTTCCTAGCGTCAGCCTTCATAAATCATCTGTCAGTGTGTGGTGCACACGTGTTGTGTCTGCTCAGTGTCACATCTATGTACATACCCCACCATGTCTACACGTATTGGGATATGGGGCTTATTTACTAAAGAGACTTGGGCTGTGCATTTTCCGAGGACAGTTATCACTCTGCAAAGGATATTTTTCTTATTCTACGTATACACCTCAGATGTATGTCACCTGTATTTGTTGTGCTTATCTTGGGTGAAAATATGACAAGTCTCCTAAAGTTGATCATCCTTCTTCTGACATGTGTAATGTCTGTATGAGACTTTTGCATCATCTATTTGGTAAAAGTTTAATTTGCAAAGAATACACAATCAATTACGAAGCAATCCTAAGAGGGGGGGGGGGGGCAGGCAAAAAACAGGATTTTTCCTTGCCCAAGTTTGGATGGTTGAACATGGCAGACTTTCATCATATTTATTAAGCTAAGTGAAATATCTCTTGAAAGGGATAAGTCATTTTGCCATATGAACAGCCTGTATTCCTTTAGGAGATCAACAATAAGACGGTAGGATACTGAACATAGATGTGTGCACAGATCTAACAAGAAGTTCTGCTTGGAGCAGTGATATTGTATAGATAAAAGATGCTGCCACACAGTTCATGAATGTGATGCTGCAGAAAGCTGTCAGTGATTGCAGACATTGTACAGGAGATGGTTAGATACAGCAGACATTACATGTGACTGATAAAGATCACTGCTTTCCAGCTACAGACACACGCTAGATTATTGTCGCCTTCAAACAATTGTGATTGTCTCGGGAGGAAAATCTAGCATGTGTGCAGCAGTCATTCATCGGTCCATCCTGGCAGGACATTGACCAAGCAGGGACAGCCCCTGTATTTTCCTGTGGAGGAGGGTGCCAGTCAGTCATCCTCCCCCCCCTGTTCATAGTACTGGTTTGTTCTCCTATTGGTGGAAATGACCACTAAGGATTGTTACCAGTGACAGAAATCTGTCAGCTTTATACCCCTTTACAAATCAGTTCTTTTACATCTGTCATCCTTGTTGCAATTATTATTAATAACCAGTGTTTATATAGCGCCAACATATTATGCATCGATGTACAATAAATAGAGGATGCGAATGACAGTTACAGTGACACACGAGAAGAAGTGGAGCCTGCCCAGAAGAGCTTACAATCTAAGAAAGTATAGGGAAGTACCACTATAGGAGGGGGAATAATACCCTAATAAAAGATCAGAGGAAAAAGCATAAAATAAGAAAAGGGATGAAAAGCACGGAGAGTTGATGAGAAGTAGTTAGTGTAAGTAATACTTTCCTGCAATATTTTTCACTTCCTAAAACAAAGACTTCAGTCTGTAGCAGTTGCGAGGGCTGCAGGTTGGGCACCCGGGTAGTAGATTTATGCTGCTCTAATAATCACCACAGAAATACAACTACACAGTTCTCTTCAAGTTGCGGACTTGTTGCACATTTGTAACTTTAGTTTTTGAATGGTATTCAGCTGATTTGTCCTGCGTTTTACAATGTCTAGAAAAGCCGACTCCTCTGTATGCTGAGAATGCAGCAACAATGAAATCACATTTGTGTTTTACCTGTCCCAACCGGCTCATGGTTTGTCTTGTCCAGTTTAGGCCTCTAGTTTCAGTCGTACGTCACAGACATTCACCTTTCTTGTAATAAAGGCCTGAGGTTATTTTTTTGGCAAGTCTCTGAATAACAACTGATTTCTTGTGCTATTGGTAATTAGAAAGTTTAATATAGTTTCATGCTGTCAAAACCTCGTAATACAGACAGGAATTGGCTATTGTTTTGTGTTTGATACTTTGGCATGGCAAAGAAATTTTTTGGGTGTATGAATGTGTTATTTTATAAAGTGTGTTTTATGTTGTCACTTTAATAACAATCATATTATTTTCCTATGAAGAAAATTATTTAGGGAACCATTCATCAGATATGAGTCAGTTTTATTGATCTTCGTAGTGACCATGGTGTTTATGCTTCTTTTTATTACTATATTTATTTATTTTATTTTTTTTTCAAAGTCTGCATATTCTGTTCTAGGTCAGGGATTAAAACCATTCGAAACTGCTTGACAGCAAAAGAATTGGTATTCCTAAAGAGGAAGTAAACACAAAATATGTATTTTGTATACGTAAATATGTATGTGAGGTAGAGGTTTTTACCAATGGCGATATGCAAAGTCTTTTGTTTTTTGTGCTAACACTGCATGGCGCATGGAGCTGATAAAAGATTTAGAGACCTACAGTATTGGCCAAAAGTTTTGGCAGTGACACAAATGTAGTTTTTTGCAAACTTTGCTGCCTCAGCATTTTTAATTTATTTTTGTTTCTATAGCAGTCTTTCTCAAATAAGGTTCTGCTAGAGGCTACTAGGGGTTTCCTAAACAATGTGCAATTGGTGCCTCTCACACACCTCTTCTTGGCTGTCTGTAAGGGAGACATTCTTCCCGCAGAACACCGCACTAATGTACTGTGAATTGTGGATATAGCAGGGGTTCCATGAAGATCTGAAAGTTATTTAGTGTTCTCCCCAGCCCCTTTTAGCTGGGTGCACCACCCGACACATTTCAGTAACCACCTGGCTGTTTTTGGGTGGTTAGAGAACAGTTAGGTCATAATACAGGAGCTGCCACCCGCCTAAAATTTCTTCCCACCCAGGTTAAAAAAATTTCTGGGTTGAGCACTGTTATTTCAAGGGGGTTCCCCTGTGGTAAAAAGGTAGAGAGAGGCTGATCTATGGTGGACTGAGCACAATTATAAATATTTCAAAGTTTCAAATGATTTTACTGGCAATTACATCAAATTTATGCAAGGAGTCAATATTTACAGTGTATAGCTGACTGATGGTGATCATTGTTGCCTTCTTGGTGCTTGAGGTTGATCAGTTTGGGGCTTCTGCTTGTTCAGGGTCAGTGCAGAGTTAACATTTGGTGTCTTAAGGATCTTTGGTCAATTTATCCCCCTTACAATAGTAATGAAAAGTACGTTTAAAAAGTCAAAGTTTAAAAAAAAAAATACCCCCTATGTTTTAAGGCTTCTTGCCCCCAGGACACACAGACACATGAATTCCTGCTAGCTGCATATGGAAACAATGATTTCTCCACATGTTGGGTGTCACTGCACATGCCTGAGTGCCATCATTTATCTCTAAATGAATGACCTGTAAAGCCTGTTTTTCATTTTATGGACACACTTCATTTTAAGACCTGATATGTTTGGTGTCTATTTACTTGGTACAACCTCCTCTTTAATCCCCAAAAATGGGGTATGTATTGTATCTGTGTGCACTTAGGTTAATTGTAGTACATCTATTTGCTGAGAATTTGAGTTAAATCAACAGTTGCAGAAATATAGTGTGCAATTACCACAGTTCTATGGCGTCTGTTCATAACGTAAGGGTTAGGTAATGTCCGGACTTAATATGTGCATTTTAATGTTTCCAAAAAGGCAAAATGGTTAAATTCTTCCCCTTATTTATCTAGTAGAACTTTGTGAACTTTGCTGGGATGGTATTTCTTGGCTGCCAACTAATTTTTCTATTGAGATAAACTACATCTGTGAACTCTAGTGGGCTTACAACAAATGTTCTTCAATATACTGTTATTTAGTATTGTAATGTCTTATATTGACACAGCAAAATCCATGCAAACTAGTTCAATATACCATATTAAATGTTGAGACCGTCCACTGCCTCTTTGTAAAAAGGGTCAGGGTAGTAGCTCATCCGTTCTCTTTACCTCCCTCCTTGTTTCTTTTTCTAGCCTGAAGGGGTATTAATCTGCCGTGCTTTCTTTAGCTAACAGTTCTCCAGGTATCATTTATTTATGATATGAAAGCTGTGCATAATAAATATATATTTTTTACATATCTACCTTTTCTAGGTTTATCTTAGCTACAAGTGAAGAATTCGCAAGTTGTTTTTTTCTTCACTCTGTTCCACAGTGCACCCCTGTTTGGCACAAACATTGTTTGGAGAGCACATTGGTTTAGTCACAGAGTAGTAAGGTTGGGTGTTAGAAATCCCATGAGAAATCATTCCTGCAATGACCTAGACTACATTCTCATGGGATTTTTTTTTTTTACGCCCAGCTCAGCCTTGAAGGATGATTACTTTGACCACACATTTATAAAGCTTCAGAAAACTTGGCTGTGGGTAAATATGGTTTTCTTTTCATTTTTTTCGCCTTATGTTTTCAGATACAAGCAATTAATACACTTTTACAGATAACTTTTTTTTTCTTTTATGCTATTTGTGTCTGGGGAGCAGTGAGATTGCAGAAAAGGTCTTGGACTGCTTTACAAGTGTCCCCTTGGTGTTTAAAAGACAGAGAAAGAGCATGCAAGTGTAAAGCCCATTGTAGAAGCTGCAAAGATTTGTTTTGGTGGACTGCAACAGGCAATGTTGGATCAAAACTTTCATCTGTTTTGCTCCTGATAGCTGTCAGTTTTCAAGTTTGGGAAATATATTATTAGCAGCATGAGCAAAGAAATGCAAAATAAGGTGGTTATAGTATATAATGTTGCCTGCCATTGACAGGTCTGGTCAGATTGTATAGAAAAGTAATATGTACATGTTTTCTTTGTACATTTTAGGTCACATTAAGTAAGGTTTTGAAAAGCTCTTTAGTTGTCCAGCTCAGAAATGTTTGAGTTGTTGATTAAACGCACCAAGGGACCTTTCAGCCAAGGAAGGAAATGGTTTTGAACTCCAATTGACTTTGTAATACATTTCCTTTTTCCTTTATGAGATTAAAGTAGAAAGTGTTTTAAGCACATTTTCCTAATTAAACCTATTGTTGCAGACCCCTCTGCATTTATGGTTTATTGGACAGTTTCAAAAATCTGTTTGGAGCTGAGCTCCTGCTAGAGATGAAAACAAATTATTTTAGACACTTATTTGTTAGAAATAAGTAAATATAATTTTTTATTATTATTATTATTATTAAACAGGATTTATATAGCGCCAACAATATTACGCAGCATATTGAATCTGGCTTTATATTGTGTCCGGCAGTTTCCCTCACTGGTAGAGAAAGTTGTCACTTTTTGTGGGAGGTTTACTGCTTTGCACATAGTAAACGGATCTGTAAGTATGAAAAGCATGATGGCCTCCCCAGGATTCCTCTTCTGTTCCTTCTACATTGATCAGTTCATTCCAGGCTGGATTATTGGGTAGGCTTCATTGGTTGTCTGCTCTTAAGTCCTACAGGGAATTGTAGGACCTGTCTGTGCTGTCTGGATCACTAGACTGGCTTTATTTTTAGTATTGAGATATTTGTCAGCTCTTCACAGTAACAGGACTTGGGTTTGTCAGACAGCCTCCAGATCTGAGCACTGACATGAAGAAAGCACAGGAAAGGGGAATGCAGAGAGAAGGGGTAACACTTTGCTGAGACATGGGCAAGGTCACAATGACTAAGCATGAGAAATGGTATAGGATTATTGAAAAAGAAAGTCAAAATACAGTAGGCTGTTGGTGACAATGTCCCACTTATGGTGTGTTGGTCTTTTTTAGAAATGATCGAAAATTTTAAAAAAATGTATATAGGAACAGGGTTCGGAGGATTAATGAGCCATTTCGCACCAATATCACTATATATAATTTAAACATTTTAATTAATTTAATTTATCCTTTTTATTATTTTTTTATGTATATGTTGTGTGAAACTCAAACAGAAATGTTTTTTATTCTGCAGGTTTTATGGCAGCTGGATATATTTCGGCGCAGTTTACGTGGACTTACTGGACATGTTTGTTTAGGAGAAGCTTGTATTTTTTGTGCTTTAAAGGTAACTGATATAAATGCAAATTTTTCATTTGACTCATCTCTATCTTGGAGTGCAATCAATTTTCTAAAAAGCAATAACATCACATTTTACATCTGGAAACTCCTTTTAGTTACCCATGACAAGCTGTCAGCAAAGGCCAGGGCTGTTACTACATAGAGATACTGTATGTGCTGTCTTATATATACATATAAACTCAAATGTTACTTAGTAATGGCAAATGCAAAGTGGCGAATAGTATATATAGTTATAGTTTTTATGGGCAAAATGTATTTTTGTACACTGAATTTCTCTTCATATAAAGGGAGGGTTATGTGTGCTCCATGACACATGGATTAAGAATAACTGTATATTCCAGATTACATTTCCCAGTTTTACAGGAGAAATTGTACCTCTATATTTGAAGGTGGGACTTGTAGTCACAGTAAGTAGGTGGTGGGATATTGTAAGATCACAGTCTGTTATCCTGAAAAGTTTTAAAAGGCCCTGTAGCTGCAAAGACACTGCCAAGTTTCACAATGCTTTTTTGATTTGAAAAGTCCAGTTCCAAAAGTAATTGTAATAACCTAGAGTAATCAACACAGTCGCTCTAAAAATTTACCTTGATTTTGACTTTAGTTAAGCTTTAAATATCCAAGCCATCAAGTGCTATTTCAGTTATCTGTGGTTTATGGTGGTCTGAGTTTCTCCTGGATGTTCTGGTGGAGAAAGTGTCCTTGACATAGGGGAAAACAGTTTTCCTTTATGAGATGAAATATCATCTATAGTTTGGCTGACCTTACCTTTTGGTAACAATATACATACTTTCGACTGACCTTGATAAAATGTAGTCTTTCTTAGTAACTTGTTAACTATTGTCAGTGATGAATTGTATTTTGTTTTGTTTTCTTTCCCTGCAGTCAATATTTGCACAGTTCCAAACTAGTCGGGAAAAAGTGCTCCCATCAGATGCTATGAGGCTTGCCCTGGCAGAGAGTTTTAAAGATGAACACCGTTTTCAGCTTGGCCTTATGGATGATGCAGCAGAATGTTTTGTGAGTAAATTATTATTGTATAACGTTTGCATTTACATTAATCCTCAAGCAATGAATTTTTGAATTTTTGGTCATTGTTATAATGGATCATGTATGTAATGTTTTTATTTTCAGGAAAACATACTACAAAGGATTCATTTCCATATTGTGCCAAACAGTGAAGGTGACATGTGCACTTCAAAGTCTTGCATTACTCATCAGAAGTTTGCAATGACTCTTTATGAACAGGTAGGAGCCTTATTTTTCTTTTTAAGAATGCACACTTTATCACCTTATTCTGAGTATAAACTGTTTTTTATTTTTTTAGTGTGTTTGTCGGAGCTGCGGAGCATCCTCTGACCCCTTGCCTTTCACAGAGTTTGTTCGTTACATTTCCACTACGGCACTTTGGTAAGCTTACAAGTTTTCCTAGTACACATTTGTATTAATATTGTACACCTGGTGCTTAGCACTTCTGCATTAATTTACATTTATAATTTGCAAATATTTTTTATCTTCCCCTGGTAAAATCTTGAAAGTGTATGTTTTGACAACATTTTTAAAAAATGGTATATTTCTGCAATAAGTGCACGTTTTCCCCATGTTCTGGCTTTTAAAACCAACTCGGGGTAGAAAAAAGTTGCTGAAAGCAGTAACCCCGAGTCACACTTGGGGTAGGTAAACCTATGGGAAGGTTAGTAAATATAGCACTTATCTGATCGGCCGGCGTCCTGCGTTGTCCATCGCCGCGATCTCTGTCTTCTTTCTTCTTCCTCCGGTGTCTTCTGCACCTGGTGAGTCACCGGGGAGTTCTCATTGACGTTGGTGTGTGTGTACGTTGCCGGCGGGGCGGGAAATTCAAAATCCATTTGTATTGCATTCAATACAAAATAACTGTATTGAATGCAATACATTGGATTTATATGTGTAAAAGTAGTACATTGTTTTTAAGAACATTTATTTTACAGTATATATATATTAGTATGAGTGTAATATTTTTATTCTAAAAAATTAAAAAAATTTTTTTTTTTAATTTATAAATTTTACATGATTTTGTGTTTCAAACTTTATTATACTCATACTATTATATTATACTGTAAAATAAATTTTCATGAAAAACAATGTACCGCTTTTAGACATAAAAAACCGGAGAGAAATGTACCGCTAGGCAGGTTAAATGGTAAGTGTGCTTTGTGGTTACCTTTCCACTCTGCAACCTTCAGGATCCTACAGAATTTGCTCCCATAGCAATTTGTACACAGGGAATAGGTTTTTTAGGTCTGTGCTACGCTAGCCATTTTATAAAATATAGCCATTTCAAACACACTATCCTCTTTTCATCAGCAATATCCTCTTGATATGCTTTTATTAATTTGGGGAATGAGAGGAAATTTGGAGCTCCATTTATTAAACAGGAAATCTGACATTCCTTTGTGGGAATCATTTACTGCCATTGAAACATATTGGTCTGGAAGATTCCCAATGAAGCTTTTTTATGTGTTTGTTTAGCACAGGTGGGGGAATAAAAAAAAAAACAACTTATTTCTTTTAGTAAAATGGGGTAAGGTGTGTGTGAATCTTTATAACCCATCCAGACAGAAACATCTGTATCTTTGTAACAAAATCAAGTACCATGTTCAGAGAATGCATTTTAAACCTACAGTTTAGAGTAGAGTACAGAGTAGATATAGTTTACACAAATAAAAAAAGCTGATGTGTGTTAGTTGTCACCTGGATAACCAATAAGGATGCCAGCATCAGCATGAATATGGGCCTAAAAGCTCTAACTCTATAAGCTTTGTGAAATATGACACATTATAAATAAAAGCATTTCAAAAGGCAATGAGCATTTCTTCAGTATAACATTTTCATATCAAGTCAAAAACGTTTCGCTTTGTCTTTAGCCATGAGTGGCAGGAAATTACTCCACTCTCCGCTCCTATTTCAAGTGACTCATGGGCTTTATAAGCTTTTGTTAGGAAAAGTTTTTCCAATCTTCAGATAAATAATGCACAGTTACAGAGGCGTGGGAGGATTTTAGCATGTTAATGTTTTATTTAAATTGCAGCCTTTTTCAATTGTGACTCAGTCTGAAAGTGCACCATGTTATTTGGGCCAAGGGTTCCAGACACAAGCAGATGTTCTTTAACTGAGCTGCTGCGCTACTTGTTGTGCTCCATTCTCAATTTGCTCTAGGAGCAACCGCTAGCTTTTAATTCTTGACCTCCAGTGTGGAAATCATTTACTGTCAACGTTTAAAAAAAAAAAAAAAATATATATATATTTTACTGCATGTCTGATTATGTGATCTCTCTGTAATTTAGCTCCTGCATGCCTTATCTTATGTGCTCTAAGCTTTGGTAGAAAATAGTACATGTAATATAATTGTATTTAGCCTTATGAAGACCTTGACTCAGTTTTCTTACAAGCGTTTCTTTATTGTGTCATCTTGTATTGCAAGCAGCATCAAAACTCTTGATTGCTTTGTATAGATTTTTTATCCCCTTTTACCCGATTCACCTTTGGGTGTACAAAAATAATGGAATGCTTATTTAAGTAGTGTTTTCCCAACACATTATCTAGAGCAAGCTGTGCTGCAGGTCCAGTGTGACAGAGCCATATTTACTGTCTGGCAGGGGTGTATGGATCACATAAATGACTGTGATTCTGGAGTTCATTTGCAATTATCAGAATTGTAGCTTGGAATATGCATATTCACTCACATGTTGTATTCTCTAGGTACAGTTATACCCACCACCATAAACTTTCTAGAGGTAAATGATTAAGTGTTTCTAGCCATGTTTCTCCAAACAGCCGATTCTTAAATGGCCTAAAATTAACCTGCTAAAGAAATTGGCACAAATGATCTTCAGTCCTTAAAACTAGTTTGTATTATCTGTATGGATGAAGAGTATTGTTGAATTTAGTGTGTTCTATGATGAAAGTGTGTGCTTGGACCTTTGTGACACCTGTACCTGTTTTATGTTGAATCAAGCAATGAAGTCGACAGAATGCTGGAGAGACATGAGCGTCTAAAGCCGGAGATGTTTGCTGAGCTACTACAGGCTGCAAATACTGCAGATGACTTTAGAAAATGCCCAGTAAGTATTATCAAGGGCTATTATCTAACTATCGTGTGTTTTTTTTTTCCCATTATTTACAAGCCACAAATTTTATTAAAATATGCTTGACATGTAAACTGTTTTATTGTTTTCTTTCCTTTCCATAGGGGTGCTTGGTACAGTTTTCTCTATGCACACATTTTAAAAATAGAGTTATTTTGAAGTGCAGATTACTAGCAATCATTGCATCAAACACCTCCAGCTACATGTTACATGCACATAACACACATAATTTGCTATGCTTCAGATTTCTTTTATGTGGTAATTACTTATAGCATTGCCTACAGGCACCTTTAAATCTATTTGAAGCCAAAGATTTTATTCAAAATTTTGTATGTCAAATGAATAATCATTTTTGTACTTATTTTTCTGTAGAGCAATTGTGGTCAAAAGATCAAAATTCGACGAGTGCTGATGAACTGTCCAGAGATAGTAACTATTGGTTTAGTATGGGATTCTGAGAACTCTGATTTGACAGAGGATGTTGTGCGAAATTTGGCCACACAGCTTTACTTGCCAGGGGTAATTCTTTCTTTCTTTCTTTCTTTTTTTTTTTTGTTACAACAATTTTAAATTGTTTTTACTTATTCATTTTTTTTGTCAGTTATTTTTTAGAGTGACAGATGAAAAAGCAAAGGAAAGTAGGCTGTACCTTGTGGGCATGATCTGCTACACTAGCCGACATTATTGTGCCTTTGCCTATCACACAAAAAGTGCCAGATGGGTTTTATTTGATGATGCTTCAGTAAAAGAGGTAAGTTTAGCAGAAGATAAAATGAATGTTTGAATTTTGTTGTTGAAATACCAAGTGTTTTACATTTGTATTACTATAGATGTAAATACAACACGTTTTTACTGACTAATTGTAGGGGAAATATCTAGGCCCAGCTCTGCCTCGAAGTCTTCTACTAGTTCTGTTGAAATCAGTTTAAAGGATTTGCATGTACATGACCCAAATGTATTTGCCAAAATCCCTGTTGCCCCCTACAGCATATTTCTAAATCTAAGGCTTCAAAAAGGTATTGCTGGATCTGCTGCTGGAAGTTCAACTCCTTTTTACATAGGCAAGCCCCCAGAACTATCTCTCCTAAGCCTTTTCCCCCCCCTAAAATAACAGTTCTGTTTAGCTGACGGATTACCATTTTTTAATGAATGGCACCAGTTGTTTACTGTTTACCCTCACTTTTAGTGTTTTACCACGTTAGACGTGACAGTTGGATGTGATCCACATGAAATAGCTCAGCACACATTTAAGAGTGCGAACATAATTGTTTTTTTGGAAACATTTATAGCATTTATAGTTTTACCCTACAGGACATAATCATAATCAAACATAATTTGATGTAGTACTCTTGTAGGTGTGATAACCATAACTTGACATCATTGCATGTTTTACTTTTTTCTTTTTTTTTTTATCTGAAGTAAATTGTTCATACTTCTTTTTAGGTTGGTACCAAATGGAAAGATGTAGTCACTAAGTGCATTAGGTGTCATTACCAGCCCTTGCTTCTATTTTATGCCAATCCTGATGGCACTGCAGTGACCACGGATGATGCCCTAAGACAAGTTCTTCAATGGTCTCACTACAAGAGGGTCTTCAACAATGACAGCACAGGTACTTTGATTTTGGTTCCATATGTGTGTATATATATATATATATATATATTCAATTTCTGGCAATATTTAGACCATAATTAGGTTTTTTTTAATTTACTTAAATTTGAATTGGATTTAAAAGCTCCCTTAATTCAGTGGTTTGATTCTTTCCCCTGGATGTTTTTTCCTCCCTTAATTAAAACTTACTTTTTAAATGTCAAAGTGGCTGCTGACTTGGCTAACTTCAATTTTATATTTAGAGTATTAGTTTTTCTTATACTACCCTATATCAATATTCTAGTTGTTGTTGTCACACTTGCCACATACCAGTGCCAACTGTCTAGTTATGTCTGTGTGTGGTGTGTATGCAAGCACCTGTAAGAGCCTCCACAGGTAAAGCCAAATCACTATGGTTCAGACAGGCAACACTCCAGCACTGCAGAAGCTTGCCCACTCCTTTCTGACATCTGTCCACTGGGCCTACCCATCATAGATTAGCAAATGGGAATATGGGATGGTGGGTGAAAGTTAACTGCCAAGTCTGACACTAGCCAGATGACCTAATATTTAGCTGGCAAGTGTGTGTTTTAGTTTTTTTCCCCTTTCTGAGAAGTTCCCTTTTCCTTTGTTTACAGAATCAAGGAAGGCAGAATATAACAGAGATGCTGATGTTGCTGAACATATATATCAGAACAGTGGATATAGATATTCATCAGATGATACAGGATTTAATAGAGGGGTTGTTCAGTCAAGTACTGGCAGAGGACCTGGTAAGTTTCTTAGAGGATCTCTGGATTCTATAACCAGGCTGTATACAAGGTCTTGAACTACAGGCTTTGAAGAATCAATCTGCAAGATTCACATAGCATATTAATGTTATACACTTTACAGGCTATCCTAAAAGCCTGTTTTATTATTTAATCAGTATTATATGGCTCGCTGCATGCCTCAGTATTTGTATTAACCTTTCACTGCTTTAGTTATAACGTTACATCCAACAGCGAGTGCATTGATGCTTGTGTCTGTCTGAATGAACATAGCTTAAACAACTTTTGAAGAATCGCTAAACAAATCCTAGGAGCTAGGTCCTAATAAATATTTTAAAAAAATTTTTTCGAAGAATAACTAAGATTTTTGAATTATCAGTGGAAGCACTTAGATGGCAGCTACCTGTTAGGTATTCAAATATATAAAAATGAAAGCTGTTACATTTTGGGTATCCTATCCCTTTCTGCCCTGATAACATTATGAATATAAAATAAAATGAACTAAAGCAACAAAAAATGCATTATTTTTAAATTCTTAATGTATTTCTCAAGTTTTTAAAAAAATCAGTTAATTGTTGCATTTTACTTTTCCTTACTAACTTTTTTACATATATTTTTAATCTCCTTTTAGTATTGTGGAAAGATGGGACAGTTGTTTCAGGATGATTGGAATGAAATTGGGTTATGTGTTGTGTTAAACCAGCAAAAATACATTTTTCTGGTAAGGTGCATATTGCACAGAAAGGTCTGTGGTACTGCATGAATGATACTAATTTTCTTAGCAGACTGTTACTTATTGGGTAGATAAATGGCTGAAAGTTAATAATTAATAAAATTTGCTGACTTATCTATTGTTGGTAAGTTTCACTCCATGCACTGTACAAATAGGAGTGATTCATGAGCAAGTGGACATACAGTAAATGCAAACATAAGAAAGCTAGAATGTAAGTTGAATTGTAACCACACATTTTATCATTGTATTTTTTTCTGAAGTTAAATTGGGACGAAATGATCAGCAGGAAAAGTTAAAAGATTTGTCTCGAGAATGTGCCCAGAGAGCAAATAATCTGAAAAACACATCTGCACAACGGAAAATTGTTGATAAACCACAGAAGAAAGAGGTTTCTAGACCGAAAGGTATTGACACTATTTTCCTTGTTGATCGTTCTTCGTGTGTAAGTCTGTAAGTTGTTTGTGGAATGTATATGAATGATTTTTGTGTGTGGCCTGTGCATTTTGTGGAGCAACCATAGAGCTGTGTAGCATTATGTTTTGGTGTGACTATATCTTGCTTACTAAGCTGCCGCTGTTTTCAGCTGTTTAATTTACATTTGTATGTTTGTCTCAAGTAGCAACAACTGGAAGTGTTCCATACCATTCACAGTCGTTTTCTGGAACGCAGCTCAAATCCGGATCAACCCCAGCAAATGGATTCAGACAGTATCCAGATCCTCACTTCTTCAGCAGTCAAGGGAAAGGTCCATATAAGCAACAGAGGTCTGACCAGCAGCCTCGACAAATGTCATCCTCTACTAATGGACAAAATGCCATACCTGAATCAAAGCAAATGACTCGTGTGAAGAATAGTGCCTCAAATGGTTATGATACAGACAACAGTCAGGAGTACAGAGAGAAAGGAACTGGCAGAACCAAAAAGACCTGGCGACCCATGCGGGAGACTCTTAATGTGGACAGCATTTTTAATGATAGTGAGAAAAGCCAGTCCAGTCCACGGCATTTAGCAAACACTAATGGAAAACATCATTCTGCTAAGGATCAAAACCTTAACCACTGCTCGAGGGAGAGCTCCAAGAAAAAGGTCCTAATGACCATTTATGAGGACGAAATAAAACAGGAATCTGGCAGCCGAAGTTCACTGGAATCTGTGGGGAAAAGTCAGGCAGAAAGGAACAAGCTAAATCCAGATTCAAAAATGTACCATCTTGACAGCTGGCAGATGCAAAGAGCAGAGTCTGGATATGAAAGCAGTGATCACATTAGCAGTGGCTCAAGTAATCTAGATTCTCCTGTTATTGAAGGAACCAGCTTTGCTGATATGAAAGGTCTTCAGGAAATGAGCCAGTGCAGGTAAGTTCGTATTACCTTTGTAAAATAATAAAGCTGAACTTTAGAGTGATAAAGGAACCTCAATTTAAATCTCTTATGTGTTCCCTAAAAAAATAAAAACTACAAAAAGAATTTGTAAAAATTGTTTTTCATATAAATATAAAAAATTAAGCAAAATTTTTTTGTTCCTTTTTGGAGCCATTAAATGGAACAAGTCAATCGCCCTTTGTTGAAAACTCTAACGGATATTTTTTTTTTATATTCATGTGAAAAAATAGACCTAACGTTGACATTGCATGTTAAAGCAAGTGTTTTTAGGCTGAGTAACGGGTCTTTTGGCTAGCAGCCCATGGTAAATAAAAGATGCTTACCTTCTTCTTATCTTTACACCTTCACGTTATATTTGGCCAGAGCCTACGCAAGGATAAAATCCCTCCTCGTGTGACATTATTCAGGCCTATATAGTGTAGCATTTCAGAATGCAGTGATTGTTTTTCCATATCCATGACTATGGATATCCATGACTATGGACTAAGCTATGACTGTTCAATCCTATACATTTCATTCTTTTCGGGCAAAATAACGGGTTCACTGGATATTTTAGAAAAGCTTGGTTATGAAGGTAACTTATATGTAAATATATGTATACATGGAGCCAGCCACATATACACCTATTACATATACAATCTGTACTTCTTGTGTCCTGTTGATCCTTAGATCTATTTTCTGGGCTAACAGGAAGAGTCTTTGCAGACTTTTTTTGTTAAGTATTTACTATGTGCTTGTTAGCCCAGAGTCTTTCTTTTTTTTTTTTTTTTTTTTGTAAATTTTTATTTTTTTTAATGGTATATTTTATGGTATATGTGTTTCTTTTTAATTGGTAGAGAAATATTACTTTAATATCATGTGGTCTAAAATGCCCAATGCAGCAGCACTTCTGAAGTGCAGATACCTTGTAGTTCTGCTGTATTAGACCTTTTACCTTACTTTAAAGCGTACCTAAACTCAACATTTTTACTTTACATAGAAGGGTAGACAACCTTTCTATATGCAGCAAAAATTGTTTTTGTTTGTGCAGCAGGTCTTTAAGTCCTGATCGCTGTGGCAATCAAGACTTAAACGAAGTGCAGAGCCTCCCGAGATACCTAAGTCACCCATCCCAAAAGATCAGCATCTTTTTCCCCCTAGGAGGAAAAAAGCCCCTTCTGCGCATGCCTCACATGTTTCCTCCTAGGTAAAAGATACTGACCTCACACATGTGCAGTGAGATTGGCTTTCTCCCCCCTCCCCCTTTCACAGCGGCTACGTCACCCGATCTCGCACCTGTGCCGTGCAAGATCGGGTGACGAAGAAAGACTGGAAGAGAAGACTGAAGATGGCGGCACCCGGCACTTCCTCTGTGCCGGGGCGAAGAGGAGTCCCAGGACAATGCAGGACAAAATAGTCAGAAAGACCAGCACCATCGAGGGACCTGCAGGATTAAAGGTAAGTGTAATTTTTTTTGGTTTTAGTTTAGCTCTGCTTTAAACCCCCTGCTTGAGTCTCTAGTATCAGGCTTTGTGTATCGCCTGGACCTACTGTCCATCGGGGGCTTCAAGTGGCCTCATAAAATGCTTTGAAATTTTGAGACTGACCCAAGTACTTGCAAGAGCCACAAGGTACCTTTTATGTGCTCTTTATTTTAAGGACTTTTAAGCTTTGTTGTGTATTATCTTAGATACTGTTCTAGGAACTGGATTTCAAACTAAAACAATGTGTGCAATTGCTGAATGTTCAGGATGATTCAGCTAGAATAAAGTATACAGTCTGGCACTGTGACCTGGTATCTCCGAAATCAGTTTCATCATCCTGTTGACTGTGCAGCTTTGATTTCAAGCTGTGAAATCTTAAACACAAAACTTTTAAATTGTTTCATTTCAGTAAACCTTTTTGGTCTATAAAGAAAGAACAGGCTTTTTGAATATTTTTTCCATTTTCAAAAGATTAGAAATACACCGATACTGACACAAAGTAAACACAATGCATAATTTTGTTTTCCTAAATTTCATTAGATCCTGGGGTTATTATAAATCTCTTAAGTTGTAATATTGTTTCATTTTTGTATTTGACAATATAGAAATATACTCCCTTCAAACTTGGTACCACCCAACAGTGATATGTTGGAAGTGAAAAAATGTTGCTATATTAAACACCATGCATTTGAAAATACTAAAGCACATTTTTTTTAAACCTTTTTAAGCGATCCACATTCAGTACATGGGTTCCTTTCCACCTCTCCACACCTTCGAAGTCCATTGAATGGTAAGGGATTTTAAACACTTTTTTTGTTGTGTCTTCTCTGGTTGTCTGTAAAGGTCCATTAGCTATGAAAAAAAATTGAAATCCAATTTAATTTTGAAGAATAATTACACACAAACTTAATATAATAAAACCAATAAATAAATAGTGAAATAAATAATGTTTATACTGTTACAATGCCACCTGTTCAGGGTTGGGATATATTAGGCAGTAGGTAGGTGATGTGTTGGAACTGGTTGAAATGGCCAGACATGAGGACTGACTTGAAAAGGGAAATTGTGATGGCCAGATGAATTGGTCAAAGTACTTGGACTGCTATTCCCCATTATGCAGGGGTTTGTACCAACCAAAGGAATGATGGTCCAAGGAATGATGGCCAGTAAATCAGAGACGGGGCCATTTTCCCCAAGGTAGGTTGCTAGCTGGATAGCCTGCTTGGTCTGATCCCCACAGATAAGTTTCCGTAGCACGAATTGCTGAAAAAGATGTCAGGCATAAAACTGATGTTCTAAGTGGCTGCTTTGCTACAGACTAGATTGCTCACCCCTGGCTACTGTTGAAAGAACATATAAGGGGCTACTTGAGCAATGGTAGAATGCTGCCTACTGTTGTTTTCTTTTTTAAACATGTGCATGGTGCATATTTACCTAGGAAAGAAATTATTATTATTAAACAGGGTTTATATAGTGCCAACATATTACACAGCGCTGTATATTAGGCAGGTTGTTTTAAATGTTTTAGCTGATCAATGTATATGTATTAGCTTGAAGAAATTATCTTGTGTTGGACCTAGTTCTTTAGAACATTACACTTTTAAACATAAATATGGAAAATTAAGAAAAAAAAAATAAATCCATTCATACAGTTCTAACGCTGCAGTAATTGTACAGGCCTGAACATGAACATCTGCCATATTTAGTTTAGTGAAGAGCTTTGGGCCAAGCTTCTAAACAGAATCACTAGCTAGTTTTAGCCATGCATGGCTCTCTGTGTCAGCAGAAGAGAAAAATAACGCTTCTATTTTTAAATGGGCTGGAATCCTGAAGACAAACCCTTCTGGTGTTAGTGAATGTTGCTCTCTGGAAGGCATGCCTCTCACATGATCCAGTGCTTGTGAGGTGGATCACTCCTGCCATCTGCTGTGATTTGTTTGTAATTGCATCAATAACTCTAGGGTATAGTGCAGTGCTTTTTTATGTTTTTTTTTGCCTTTGACAAAAGGTAATCAAATGACTTTGGAAGCAAAACTTGTTTTTGGTGTTGCAAAAGAGCAGGTTAAACACCTTTCTGGTTGTATTTATTTCTTTGTATTTATTTCTCTGCCTGTCTGTGACACTGTAGGGAAAATTACCTGAAATTACTAAGCCCATGAATGAGAGAAGTATAGGGATGTCTCTAGAATGGGTACACCAGTACTGATAATTTTCAGCTTTAGTAGCCCTTCATTGGGATTAGGACTTAACAGGTAAGGCTTCAAAAATTCTCCTCAATGCATTTCAGTTAGCTTTGCACACCTATAGAACTTGTTGGCTACCTAATTACCATGTTCTGGGCCTATGTTTCCTGCTTTCAACACAGCTCCCCAGCTCATTTTACCTGGGTGCACCACCCAGCACTTTTCAGTAACCACTGGGCTGTTTACTGAAGAGTTGGGGCTGCCACTCGCCTACAATTTCTTCCCACACAGCTTAAAAAAATTTCTGAGTTCAACACTTAGGTGACTGTTTACTTGCTGCTCTGCATGCTCCCACCTCTTGACAGGCACCTGAAGAAAAACAATCAAGATTATTTACTTAAACTGTCAGTGACTTTAATGTTTTGTCTTATTGGAATATGCATTATGTATTGTGTGTACTATATCTATAGGTGTATAAAGTAATCTGTATGTTTTTTTATTTTTAAGGTTTCAGCAGGGAGTGTAATGATTTGGAGCGTAGTAGATATGAAGATAGGCTGTCTCCAGGTCCCCGAGAGCCATCACTTAGCCCCTCGGGCCGAAGGTATTCTACAAGGGAAACAGTTGTCAGAAGTTTTTGATCTAGAGTGTAAATGTCTGTGTTTTTGTAAATTAGAACATGGTGCCACATTCCTGCTCATTTTGGTGTGTACACACACACACACACACACACACTATACACAATATTTTTTTAATCCCTTTGCCAACCAAGCCCCCTTTCCTCCCCTGATCTAAAGAAAAGCAACCTTAAGAATATTTGGAGAGATCTTGGCTGGAGCCACAGCTGTCAGGAAACATTGGGATCTTGGCTAATATGATTCTGTGGAGTGGATGGCTATCTTAGGACAGGAAAGGAGCCAGCCACTCTCCTTTTTTTTTTTTTTTTTTTTTTTTTCTTTATATATATAAAGAATAAGAACTTAGATTATGTAGACTGTAATTCCTTGACTTTGCAGAAGGTAGAGAGACAGCCAACCAGTTAGTTATTTTAGAAGAAGATATGCAGTTTATTGACTTTCTTTAGGAGCACAATTAAAACATGTATAACACACAGGTGTGAATGCATTTTAGGTAAGAGTATCTCTGCATTGTTCCACATTGTTTCTTTAATCATTCAAATTAGTTTTTAGTCTACAAAAAAAAAACATTTTTTTTTGTTTGTTTTTTAAGGAAACAAAATGGTGATCTAAAACATGAAGTTCGTTCACCAACGCTTTCATCTCGAGGTCTTAAAGATTACAGTGTTAAAGAGTCTACTTTGAATAAACAAGAAGATTCTCGGAATTGTTCTCTTCATCTGACCATGTCCTCTTCAGAAAATTGTTGTTTGCACCACGACCATTCACCAGTTTCACAGCACAATGGGCTCGCCAGTGCTCTGCTTCTTCATCCACCTGTCAGTCCTTCACAGCCTATTCCGCAGAGCAACAGAATACAGTATATGAATGCTCCCTTCTTTGCATCAAATGAAAACCTTTCATGCCACAGAGATGATGGTAGCTGCACAGAAAATCGTGACTTTAATACTTTACCACCTCCTCTGCCTCCTAAGAAGTACTCTCGAAGTGCTGTCCCACGAACTGAGCAACATTTTTCTCCTGGTACCACTGCTTCTCATATACAATCATTATCTTGTGTTCATTCTGGCAGCACTGAGAGACTTTCATCTGGTGATTTTGGAAGACCAGACTCTGACATAGACTACTACCCAACAAAAGAAACATTTCATAACAATGACCTAGACATGCACACACCACATTTGTCTGGTGCCTCGGCATATGACTATCGATCAAAGATGGCTCAACAGCCTTTGGGCTTCAATCAAGTTTCCCATGTTAATGATACAGTCTCACTTACGACATACTTTTGTGTGGACAACTGTATGACTGACACATACAGGTTAAAATACCACCAGAAGCCAAAAGTTTATATGACTGAAAGTACTGCATTCCACAGAGACCCTGGTCATTTACAGCTCACAGATTCTGTTATGGAACCTTCCTACCACAGAACCTTGGAAAATGCTCATCACTCGATGGCACGAACAAAAATGTCATATGGAAGTGTGCCTTGTAATAGATAGACATTTAGGTCTAACATTTTTGAATTGTTGAACACTCCATGTGGAGACCTCAAGTCTAAATGGTCAGCTTTGATTATATCAAGGACAGAGCTAGCTTATAGCTCTGGTGAGCAGTAAACTTGTTTTAACACGTTTTGATGCTAAAGTGAAGTCAGTTGAGAGTCTTAACTGCTTATTGAAACAAGCTGTTAGTAACTCACTACACTGGCTCCCTCATAACATTGATATTTCTTTGCACATTGCCTGGGTCTTATAGTGTCTTGTACATTTAAGCTCATTTTTAAATTCGCTGTATACCTGTATCTGTTTGTAGGGCGTGAAAGCCTTCAGAGAGGTCACTGTTTTTTTTTGTTTTTTTTTTTATTAGTAACAAGGAGGAAATTCTATTCCTCTTGTTTGGAGATTACATAAGAAGCTCATAAAATGCACAAAATCTAGTCTACTAGTTTTTCTCTAATCAGGTAATTAACTTCTATATATAGAAAATATGTTTAATAACCATCTAGGTAAAAAATGCTCTATTTTAAATTTTTTAAAAACTTTGTATATTTTTACATGAAGTCACAATTATAATAAAAGCACAGATATGTCATATGAAATACTAAATCTCTACAGTAGAGTAAAGCTTCAACATATATAACACAGGGAATATAAATTGCAAAGCAGGTTGACTTGATGTACAAAAAAAGTTCACCTGTTGCTTGCTGAACAAGAAAGCCTATGGTATTGATGGTTTTGGAACCTGTTAGGGTATATTACTCTCAATAATGGTTTGATCTGTTTTAGGACAGCCTGTATTTTATACATGCACATGTTTTTATTAGGTAATATTCATTACAGGATCTACCTAAAGTTTAACTCCAGACAAACAACTAAATACACAAATATAGTCCATATATTGGAGCTATTTGACCTGATAATAGATTTACTTAATGCCTTGCATTACAAATATGCCTAATGATGTGTTAATGAATACAGTCCTGGATATATTTGTGTTCTTTGTATCTGCCTGGAGTACAAGCTTTAATGTGTGATAAGTGTAGTTTTATTACCTCCTTTTATAAAATGTTTTAGGAAATGCACTGTTTTCCAATTAGTTTCTGTGGAAGCCTACACAGTTCCACTCTTTCTCTTTAGCACCATTTTTATCTTATTGGTAGCTAAATAATTGAATCTTTGGGTTCACAATGGTCTAGCCAAGAATTCATCCTTTACTCAGCATACTTCACATGATCCCAGAGACACCCTTTTTAAAAAAAAAGGCATAAGTTGGTGGGGGTGAATTCAACTAAAGCTCTACTCCAGCGAATGCAATTGAATTAAATGTGGAAAGCTTTGACTTAGTATCAGTGCCTAACTTTCACAATAACCCCCCATTCCCTTTTTTATTTTTGTCAAGTGTCACAGACATTAACTGTAAGAAAAATCTCCCCAGTGGGCCACAGACAATTATTGACACTAAAAAGGTCTTTCTTACCTTGCATGCACAACTTTACAGCCCCAGTTACAAAATCCCTGAGGAATATCCAGTACTATAGGGCAGAAATGTGACGCTCCCCTAGCTTCTGCATAATACAGTTTTAGGTACTTAAATGACCAGTTGTCAGGAGAAGCTTTTCACGTTCAGAAAGTTAAACAGGTTGTTGGGCCTGCTGTTGCCCTGAAGTTAGGCACAACATTGTCTGTGGTTCCTCGTGTTACCAAATCTAGATCTCTGCATAGATTTTTTTTTTTTTATTCTGTCCTGGGTTCTCCTAGGCATATTAGCAGGCTTACCAGCTTTAGAAAGAGAAACAATTTTTTATTAAGTAGCGTTCTACGTCTCCAACCATAATGGAGTACACCTAGCTACAAAGTTAAATAGTAATGCATACTATAATTGTATTCTTCTGGGTCAGTAAACCCATGAATACAGGAATATTATTACTACACTGCTTATTTAAGCCAATTTGTGTATTAGGATTCAAAAATCAAAGAAAGGTTTACCTAAAGGAAAATTGTTGTAAAAAAAAAATAAAAAAAAATATTAAAATGGCAGGATTTTAGGAACGGTTTACATACATAAACTTTGTTCTAAAAATGTGAAACGCAAATAGCCAAGACTTGTAGGATAAGTATAGAGCAGCTTTAGAGAACACAATATGATTACATTCTATATGACCAGCATTCAGGTAATAAGCCCTCTGCCACTATTTATTTGGTTTTACCCTAAGCAGTATTTTTTGGGTTATTTTTGCAGTTTTGCACTTTATATCTAAACCATTTTGTTTTATAGGTTTAGATTTGATATGAAAGATACTATAATGGGAGCCCCATTTAGCAGAACAAAACTGATATATGTTTTGTGTCTTTATATTTTTGTAAGAGTTGATAGGTTTATAAATATTTTGCTAGTCCAAGTCTTCTACTACCATTATATATGTTTTTTTTTAAGAATGTGTTTTAGCCTGGTAAAACCTCTGCGGGACATATGAGCAAAATCTTACAATTGCGCAAAACAAGGCTAATGCTTCATGGGTGCCACAACTATGCAATCTGAGAAACTGCAAATGGGATGGCTTTACAATGTTTCCAACTGAACATATAATAAAGTAGTCTGCAGTATTCTGCAAAACTTCCCAGGGGAAGCTAGTTTCTTTATGCAGGAGCACTCTGATCATTACAAAGGGTCTGTCTCCCCCATACAATGTGTAAAAGGAACAGATGGGCCCTAGTCCCGTATTCATTTATTTGCCTCACCTGATCAAGTTCTAAACTATTGGGGAAGAATTGTATTTTTCCAATGAAACCTCACTAACAGGAGAGACTGCAGGTAATTTTAAATACTGCCATTCCCAAAGAAACAGAGATCCCTCCTTCATATGTAGAGGGTGGGGGGTTGTCTCTGTAATAAGTTATGCATTTATTTACCCTGGAGAACATTTCTAATTGTAATGCTGTAATGCTTTAAAAAAAAAAAAAAAAAACTTTGAACCTTATTTTTGTTTAGGTATATGGCTTACATTTTAGGGGCTGTGTGGCTTCTATTTCTGATTTAGCTTTAGAACAAGAACTTTGCTTCTGTACAACTTCCAGTGTTGCCTCCACATTTGCAGATAAGGCACTAAAATATTTTCATATAGTACACTCCAGTGAAGAATTAGGTAAAACGTACCTAGTCACCACTATTTGTAGAATGTGACCTCTCTAATCTTTGTATGGCTTTGCTTTTGTGCCTATTTAATATATATTTTATGTGTATTGACTTGGAAATCTAGATTTGTACAAAAGGAAACTAATTTTAAATTGCTTGTAAAATGTGAAAACTACAAGTCATAACATTTCTTCTGGTTTTCTGTGCTGGGTTTAGAGTTTTATCTTCAAATTTTTTTGTTGTTGTTGATATTGCAGTGTGTTTAAATTGTTACATATTTTGTAAACTTTTGTACAGTCCGAGTTAGACATTTGATATTGTTTGATAGCGTGTTCATATCACAAGAAAGTTAATGTGCAATATTTAATGTTGAAATGCTTTTATAGTGATTTACTTACTAACCATATGAGCCTAAGAATTATTTTTATAGAAATTATTATGAATTTGAGTGATTATCATGTACGCAACAGTTCTCCCTTCATCCGTCCAAAAGTAGAGGAAAAATAGACAATGTGCAATAGTGCATTTTGTACTGCACTTTTTTTGTTTTGTTTCCAAATACTATATTGACAACTTATTTGCGTAGAGTAAATGACCCAGTCCTAATGGAGTTGTTGCTATAGCTTCTGTTCGTATTCTGCATGACATAAAATACTTTTTAAAATGCAGCAATTAAGGAACTCCACCAGGAGTTTTGTGGTCTCACCACTGGTAGTTACCAAAAAAATAGCTTAACGCTCACTTAAGCCTAAACTTCAGTATAGACCCTCCACAGTGAAGAAGTGAAGGTGAGGCTGTGTTATGTGACTAATGTAAAGTCTTTATCTTTAGGAGCAATCACAGAAAGGAGTACTGCATAATCAGTGGGCGCCACATGAGTGGATAAGTAAGAGGCAGTGGCATGGAGCACAGATATGGATCCTGAATTCCTATCATCAGCATAAAATACCAGTTTTAGGTGCACTGACTTTTGTTGCAAATGTATTTTAAGAGAAATTAACACATTTTAACTCAATAAATAAAGCACAATCGTTTTAACTTCCACATATATATACCAGTGCTGTAAGGCATTCTTGGCAAACCACTCCTTTAGGGCCATACACAATCAAACAACCATGATCACTTTATATCCGGCTAGCCAACCTAAATGCTTCTGTAAAACATGGGTTGGCAAACTTTTATGGCCACTAGGCCATTTCAGGGGTGGGTGGGAGCACACTAGGCCGGACTCTGAGTCCCACCCTAATGGCTCCGCCCACCACCAGGGAACACCTCCTGAAGTGAAATCCCTCTCCTCTGTATGCATTGCGGCTATGCCGTATCTGGCCTAAAGGCTAAAGCTTAACCAAATAAATTGTTTTGTAGGCCTGATGAAGATGGTTCTCTAATGGGCTGTGGGTTGTGCCTACTACATTTGGCTATTTTATAGAACAGTGGTCCCCAACCTTTCTGACATGGAATAAAATTTTGCTGAAGCCAGGTTTATGTACAGCTTACACCATGCTATTCCACTCATCTGTTTCAGCTGGTGGGAGGGTCAGTTACGTGTGACACCTATAATAAAGGAAGGACAAAACACCAGACTTAATTTCCTAAAATCCCTGAATTATAAAAGAAGTTGTGTCCTCATATAGAGGCATGACTTGTTCTCACAGGTAGAAGATGGTGAACAATTGTAAATCTGTAACAGAAAATGACAACATATGATGGGTCCTGTAGCTGCACACACAATAGGTTTCTGAATTTCCAAAGACAATACCTATATTTACATTATTCATGATTTCTTTAAGATTTTGCCTTTAGTTGGGCTTTAGGAAAACAATATCTGATTGTAGTATAGTAGTTTGCTTTCAAAGTTTTCCAGATTTAACAACTAAGCATTAGGTCCTGTTATGACCAACCCTGAGGAAGTCCACATGACTAGACCAATCAAAAAAAAAAAAAAAGCTATGTAATTTTCCCTAGATATGGTAGGCAAAACTATCAGAAATGTATTGTTGTTGTGCATTGATCATATGGTTTCATCTCTTCTGTATAAACCTTTATATGACAATGTCTACACGTGAAGACAATCAGAAAAAAAATGTTTTATTAATAAATTTTTCTTTTAAAAAAAAATTGCCGTTATTTTTGTTAAAATTGGAAAAAAAACTTCTGGTTTTTTCTCTATAAACAAGCCAAATCGGATTCTACAAAGAGGACCTGTAAGTTCCCATCATTTCATATATCTGTGTTACAGTCTAAGGCAGCCTTTCTTGATCTTGGTGGGAGCCCCTTCTATAGTTAGTACATCCACAGTACATTAGGGTGGTGGCCAGTGGGAAGAATGTCAACCTTACAGATAGCCAAAAAGACCACTGGTGTCAGGGAAAACTGTACTCAGAGTCATAATAGTCATTGCTCAGGGAACCCCTAGCAACATCCGGAGGAATCCTGGTTGAGAACCACTGATCCAAGAGCTATGTTCACATATTTTTTTTTTACCCTTAAAGTGGACCTATCACCAAAATGTTTACTTTACATAGAGAGTAGATAATTTTTACTTTATGTAAAAGGGTTGTTTCCACAGCAGAAAAATTAAATTAGAGTGCAGAACCTCCTCCGATACCTACATTATATATATACCTGGAGTCTTCTGGCTGCTCCTCTGCATGCTTGATTTTGGGCATGCACAGAAGGGGCGTTTTGCTTCAACACACAGGACCAAATTGGGGAAAGCTCCAGAGGTATTGAGGGATCTGCGGAAGTAAAGGTAATTGGAATTTTTTAATTAAGTTTAGTTCTTGCTTTAACCAAGTTGTATTTTCATGCACAGCTGTTGGAATCCCTATGCATTTCTTGTTTTATTTCATACTAGCCGATTACCGGCATTGCCCAGGTATTTATTTTTTGCAATCTTATATTATGTAACAGCTGGCCAACGAAAACACAGGGTTTCATCCAGGACGATAGGTATATCTGTCCAAGATACAGATTATATGCAGAATATTTTTCTGTTTGATCAGGCGGTTTTCTTTTTGACCTGAAGGTGGAACTGAAGTACCAGGCTGAATGACAATGGGCTTCTTGGCCAGGTGGGGGAGCTAAAGAGGCTTGGGGATGATTAAGAGTAATCCCAGCTGAAACCTATCCTAACAATTATGCTGTGGATATAAACGCCCAGCCTGCTCTTTTCTGAGCTCCAGTTCTTGACCTGTTAACTGGGTGGAGTTCAAGGAGAAACTGTGAGTAAAAACAGAGTGTTTGGGAAAAACTGTACTGCTAGGGCATTAGGGTCCTGTGCAGCAGTAGGGTGCCCAGGCCTGATAGTGAGGGAACTAACAGTCAGTTAGAGGCCAAGTGGCCAGGTTTTGTTTTATTGTTTTGTTTTATTTGCCGTGTTTTGGTGTAAATAGGTTTAGTAAATAATCCCAAACTGAACTGCTCATTTCTGTGCCTGGTTCCTGTTTATTATACTTGTCCAGTGACGTCACAACCCCCCCCCCAGTTGCTATATCCGATCCTACAATTATTATATTCTATTATAAGGCCTCATGGATGAAATGTGTCGATGCGTTTCCGAGTGATGGTAGAACATAGCAAGTTTGGTTGAAATGTCTCCATGTGATCACATACACACATCTATGTCATCTATATCAAGTGCACACACATATTTATGACACACAGCGCTGTAAAAAGATGAAGAAATGTTTTTGTTACAGGTGTTAGGGATGAGCGAGAAGGCCTCTGACAGTTTCACGCAAATTTCTTTGAACTTCCGATGGGTTCGCCAAATTTTGGCCAACCGATTTTGCAAATTCTATTAAAGTCAATGGGCCGAATTTAAACATTTAAGCAAAATATTAGCAAAGCCCCTATTAGCACCAAATTTTCTAGGTATGTGTAGGAGAACAGTGGCAACAAGGCAAAAATACAAAAGTTCCAAAAGACCTTGTGGTTTTCCAGAAAATGGCAGGCAAAGTGACAGCAGGCAAATAGGATTTTTACGTGATGGACAGCATCCAGAAGGCAGGATAAACATTAGGACATTGAGAAAGGGTGGCGCTACGTGTGAACTCAACCCACTAGCAGCAGTCTCTGCCGTCAAAACAGCAGGAGACTGCATTGCTAGCTGGCATTATGATGTGGATGACGTGTTAGGAATGCCACCCATAAAGTTGTGGAGTAGTAGCGCGGTGACATTAGGCAAAAGGATGGAGGACCAGAGACGGTGCGTGGGTCAGCGAGAGCAGTGGCAGTGTGTGGCCTCTGGTCCACTATCGCCAGGGAGACCGCATTGGTAAGTGCCATGGAGAGGTGGGTGCAGTGCATCATCAATGCCACCCACAAGTGTGTAAAACAATTTTAGTGAATGGAGCATTGACAGGCGGCAGCAAGCAGCAGGAGGCGGTGAGCCCTGAGACGGAGCGTGGACCGCATTGGTAACTGGCATTTAGAGCTGGGTGTAGTCCATCGTCAGAAATTTAACTGTACCAAACGGTCTTCTTTGGTAAATATGAACAGGTATCAAACACTAAAATATCTGTATATATTTTACAGTAGCACAGAAATTTCACTGTACCAAACGGTCTTTATTGGTAAATAGGAACAGGTACCAAACACTAAAATATCTGTATTGGGGCTCCCCGATGTTTGCAATCCTAACTAACTCACACAGCAGAAGCTGCAGAAGGCTGACGTTTATTTGCATTAATTTCATTATCATTTCTATATGGAGGCCACTTCTGGTGAACGTTTTCTGAGCTGCTATATTGGGAAGACTATCAAAATTACAACCATTTATGGATCTGTATTTATTTTAAAGTAGGCCAGAAATTTCACTTTACCAAACGGTCTTCTTTGGTAAATAGCGAAAGGTATCAGACTGAAATATCTGTAGTTTTTTTTTTTTTTTAGAGTAGGACAAATTTTGCTGCAGCAACCTGGCTTTTTTTTAGTAAATAGCAGGAGGTATCAGACTGAATTATCTGTATTTTTATTTTAAAGTAGAACAGAAATTTTTTTCTGCAGGCACCTTGCTTTTTTTTTGGTAAATAGCAAGAGGTATCAGACTGAAATATCTGTATTTTTCTAGAGTGGGACAGAAATTTTTCTTTACCAAACTGGCTTTTTTGGTAAATGGCAAAGGGTATCAGACTGAAATATCTGTATTTTTTTTTTAGAGTAGGACAGAATTTTTCCCACAGCAACCTGGCTTTTTTGGTAAATAGCAAGAGGTATCAGACTTGAAATATCAGTATTTTTTTTAAAGTAGGACAGAAATTTTAAACATAAAGGTGTCAATGGGAGAAGCAGGGCAATCTCAAATCCACTCTGCAGTATGTTTTAGTCTGCCCCTGTGACTTGTTGGTTGTGATAGAGAAAGCAAGTCTCACTGGAATTTGTAATCTCCTAAATTGAAAAAGGAGATCCGTGGGAATGAGTAGTATCCGTGGGATAAAAACTGTCTCACCCTCTCCCTTTCCCCTTAAGATAGTGGCTTCAGTTACTATGGCCAGCAGTTTCTTAACACAAAGCCTTGTGCCTTTGCAAAGATTTGGTGAATCGAGGTTCCGTACTAAAATATATGTGGTAATAATAATATGTGGTGGTAATCCAGCCGGTTCAACTGAGTTTAGGAATTCTGTTGGGAAATTGATGACCTCATCTGCATCTACTACGGTAAGGATAGACTTGTATTCAGTGACTACGCCTGGTAACATGGCAAGCATTTGATTGTTTATTTCGTGGACATCTTCATTTTTAGCAGCAAGAATGGCCCTCTCTCGCAACGAGTTAAAATTGTTATAGTTTTGTAAAACTGCTGAAAAGACTATCTATTAGCTCTGCAATGGATGACACCAGGTTACAGAAATGGTGTGGTAATTTTATCTTGCCAGAACACTCAACTGGTAACTAGGGATGAGTGAGTTTCCTCGAACTTCCGATAGTTCTGTGAAATTTCGGTGAACCGATTTCGTGAAACTATCGGAAGATCGAGGACATTATAACAGGAGTATTCCCGGGGATTCACTGGGAATCCTCCTGTTTGCGATCCCCGGGGCACTAGAGGTTAATTACCTTTAGTGCCGGGGATCACACATTGTTCTCATTTAATGCGACCACGGACACATTCATTGAGAAGATCCCCGGGCACTAGAGGTTAATTGCCCTCTAGTGGCCCGGGAGCACAGTGGATTCTCAGAGCTGCAATCATTCCTGCAGTCCTGGGAATCCTGTTTGAGATCCCCGGCACTAGAGGTTAAATGGGGACAAGTATCCCCATTCAAAACCTTTAGTGCTCCCTGATTGGCTGAGGAAAGCTTTGGGGGGACTTGTAACCCATTTACCTCTAGTGCCGAGGATCGCACACTAAGCTGATCAATGAATGCAGCCGGAGCTGCATTCATTGATCATCGAAGTCCGCGCTTTTTTTTTTAATTCGAGCTCGATCAGTGAGTTTACACCGACCATTCTCGCTTAAAATTTCAGGTAAGCGAGAACGGCCGAATTCGCAGTGAGATCGAGTTTTAAAAATTCGCTTATCCCTACTGGTAACCTACCTTCTCTGATTTCAAGTAGTTTTTTTTAGAGAAAATTAGAGCACTTTCATCCCCCAGATGTACTCATGTTTTGCTTTAACGCTTTCTTGTGAGCCATGAGATGAATGATCGTCTGGCTCTTTCTCTCATTTCCTGCACTCGGTTCTCACGCTGTTGTACTGTATCTGAAGCTCTAGATGTAGTAGCTCTATCTCTCTTATCCTGTAGTAGGGCCTAATGCTGTTGTACGGTCTCTAAAGCTCTAGATGTATTCGCTCTATCACTGTTATCCTGTAATCGGGTCTCACACTGTTGTATGTAAAAATATAGTAATAAGTAAAAGGCACACAGTGACAGAGGAATACATACATACTAACATGCAAATATACCTCTGATATATACCACAGCTCTGTACAAAGATCAACGGTGCACTCACATGAGTCTGAGTCATGTCTAGCAAGTTTGGTTGAAATGTGTCGATGCGTTTCCGAGTGATGGTAGAACATAGCAAGTTTAATTGAAATGTCTCCCTGCGTTTCCTAGTGATCACCAAATATAGCTCTGACATATAGCACAGAGCTGCACAAAGACCAAAGATATATATATATATATGATTTATAGATATAAACTAGGGCTTATTCTGTGACCTAGTGGGCAATTATCAAGGAGGCACATCAGTCACAATAGGAAATGTAATATATTCTAACAAACTGTTAAATAGGGGAACTATTTATAAATACAACCCTATAGGGTTTTTATCTGGGATATACTGATTTGTAGTTTATGTTTTTCCCTAGTGTTTTTTCAACCTAACTATATAACCCTAAGAGTAAACTATTCATATTTTGTTCTGCCGATTTCAGAAATTCACATATTTCATGTAATTTTAGCACAGCTCCCAGTTCCATTCATGTTTGTGTAGAAAGAACAACACTTTTCCTAACAAAACATACAGGGCTCTGATTAATTTATTTCCCTATCAATTTGTCCCAAATTCTCTGACTTTTTTCAGTTCCTATTAAAACGACTCATTCTGCCACCTAGTGGCCATTCTCAGAACTGCACAGCTGTTACAACAGAAGCATCTTTATACTAAAAATGTGGATTTTAGCATGTGTGAACAATGGGGGTTGGGATAAGGTTCTGGTAGGTAAAAGTTAAACCCCCCCCAGTGTTCTAATTCTGTCTGTATAAAAAACAAAAAAATCTGAAAAAACAAAGAAAAAAATAGTGAAACATGTAATATAACTGTATAGTAGCATGTATAATATAATTATATAAGGATTTCTTTGTATTGGACTCAATACAGCTATTTTGTATTGAATCCAATACAAATTTATTTGAATTTCCCACCGCTCCTCCCGCCCACACCAAAGTCACCAGGAAACCCCGAAGAACATCTCTGCAGACACCGGCTGAAGATCGAAGAAAGAAGACGTGTCCCGAGGACCTGCAGGGACCAGCAAAATTCTGGGGGACGACAATGGAACAAGGTAAGTTTTTTTTTTTTTTATGTTTAACAGTATCCCCGAGTGTGACGCAGGAATACTGCTTTTGCATGGCAAGTCACACTCAGGAATACTGCTAGGGGGGTTAAAACAGAAATATTTAAAAAAAAAAAAAAAAAAAAAAAAAAAAACATTTCACCAGTCAGGTTACTTTACCTGACATGAAATACAGACAGTTCTGCAGATAAATGAAACTTAGCAAATGCAAAACTACGAGTGTTGTTTTATAAACATTGAAATATACAAACTCTATGAGAATGTTCAGTTGACAGAAGCCACTGTACTTACACAGCAACTCCCTGCAGAGACATTTACATAGAATGTATATTGTGCCCAAAATCCGCACATTTAATGTGGTTTGTGACCAGAAACAACATTACAATTAGGAATAGACAACCAAGATTTACAAATCCAACATTTGAACTTTTTTTATTGTATAAGTATCATTAATATACAAGTATTTATTAAATAGCTCCAAAAAAGTAATTATATGTAAAAATAAATATCTCAGCAAAGGAATGGGAAGATTGAACAGGTCTTGGTTGATGAAACTGTTCTTTTGGTATCTCTGCTTGTCACATAGCCACAGCTCTCAGCATCCAGCAGGCACTGCGCACATCTTCTCTGGGGAATAATCCTGGGCAACCCGCTGCAACATAAAATGCATATGTGTTCATAAGAGAAAGTATTTTACTGATCTTTAATTAAACATTACATTGTTGCATTTGTTATTTTGAAAAGTTATTGTAAAGGTAAAATACTTTGCATATCCATGAAAATGAGGCTGATCTCAGGTCCTGGATCCTGCACCGTTACCGGATTGTGAATATTCACCTCAATTGCCCCTGAATAAATGAGATCCAGATTTGTCTTCACTTGCCTCAGAGTTGTGCGAAGGCCAGATGGACATCAAGTGTTTGGAGAAAAGGATCAGCCTACGGGTTCTTTTAAAGTCTATACCCAAAATAATTATTGTTGGATCTGGGACAGTGAGGAAGGATTAGATCCCATGTCAAGTATTACAGCAGTCAGAGATATTCCTTCACTTTCTGATGTTTCTTGTCTGAACAGAAAGTAAAAAAAGTTCAGACAGCAACACCGAAGTAAAATGTTAAAAAGGGGAATAATAGGACCTCTGCAAGCTTTTTATTGTAATCTAGATTCTTGTCTGGTAAAAGAAAACATCTTATGTAACAGCTTATGACAAACTGGTTGAGCAAGTGACATTGAAGGCATAGTTCTCCCCAGAGGGTATTAGCCGGTTGCTCCACCCGGCTGCTGTGAATACCCCGCCCAGCTCTCCTCGGCAGCTCTATTTCTCTGCACGGATCTCAGTGAGGCTGCTCTGTGCTCTGTGTCATCCGTTCAGAAGATTGGTGCTGGGATCAGAGGTGAGCACACACAGTTCAGCTTTCATGTGAAGGGGACACAGGCAGCCCCGCCCCCATCTCATAGCACAAGCTCAGATTTCCATTTAAAAAAAAAAAAAGCTGCCGGTGAAATGTATCTACTGATAGAGCTGTGTGTGAAGTCTACATGTCATTCTGCATCCTCACAGCTCTCTGTGTACAAACCTCCATATCTCCTAATATGTATGTGACAATGACTTGTAATTTTCAGGGTGTACAGGGGACCCTCATAGATACTAGTTATTATAATTTCAGCCCCCCCTTTAAAGAATTTCAAGATATAGGGGTCACAAATGTAAACAGTTATAAAAATTGAACTTTGGGGTTGCTGTTTCAGAGGAAAGTGCAACTAGGAGTCCTAAATTGAAAATGCAAATTGGGGAGCCCGGGGCCACTAACATAGCAAGGCCCCTAAATATATACCTACCTGTCACAAATCTATACCTATGAGACTACTGTCGGCTTCTATTCTTTGAACCCCAGCCTGTTACAAACGCAAAATCCTGAGAAATGCCCCTAGATATTACCCCATACCATCTATAATAGACACCCCCCCAATGCTGATAAATCCCCCTAGATAATACCCCATACCATTCTATATTTGCCCCCCCACACACACACACACCCACCCACCCAATGCTGATAAATACCCCAATAGCATTCTATAATACCCCCCTCCCCAATGCTGATAAACACCCCTACCTATTACCCCCACAGCATTATTTATAAGGCTGCCCCCCTTGCCTGATACCCCTAGTTATTACCCCCTAAGATGGTATATTGGGTAATACCCAGTGCTGGGTGTGTACTCACATTAGGGCAGCAGATAGATGAAGATGAATAGCACCAGGTCAAACAATAGGAAGATCCATATATCGAACCAGTAGGAATGGCTGGACAGAGTCTGTAGACATCCCTGGGCCTCCTTCCTCCGCTCCGCCAGGTCTGCGGGCTTTGTATCGGCACCGCTCTCCTCCGGCTTCCTCTGTCTGCTCTCCATATTGTACAGCGTATCACAGGCGGCGGCCAACAAGTGAAGACGTGACCCGGCAGTGTTCACATGACAGGAAGCTGGCCTCTGGTCTCTATGGTGATCAGCGAATTCCTCAGAAAGGAGCACTGGAGTCGGGGGGAGGGGAGCAGGTGACACACCCGAGGGCGGTACAGGTCATGTCAGCTTGTACAACCTGATTCCTCACACCTAGAGGCAAAGGTCAGGTAATTTGCATCATATGCTTTCATGGAAGAAAGCCAACAGTTTTATCTGTTCTTACAGAGTTACAGAGCACTGTTTACACACTACAACCATAAATACCTGAACAATACACAGGTGTATAATTACAACGATAAACTAAAAAAATAAAAAAAAAACAACCTTTTATTAAAACAATATGCCACACTCAGTATGAATGCATAAGTTAGGTAAGTGTTGCATAAGGTAAAAAGTGTTGTCAAAGTGATTTGGATAAAGAAGGGACTAAATGTTTTCCTTCCTTCTAAGGAGATTTCCCTTCACTTCCCGCATCGGGAACCCAACAGGAAATGAGAGGAAATTTCTTCAAAGTTAATGGTCTTTCCCATTGTCATATGCCCTGATTTATTACAGCTCTCTAAGGCTGAAGAAGATACACTTTCATCAGTGAAGCTGGGTGATCCAGCAAACCTGGAATGGATCTGGTCCAGAACTGAAAACATTTGCTAGCAAATGACTTTGAAGAAATCCATTCCAGGATTGCTGGATCACCCAGGTTCACTGATGAAAGTAAATCTGTCATGTACGGAGAGACAGGACCACTGGGGGGGCTACAACTTGCACGGCGGTGGTGTAAGCCCTGAGGAGGGCCCAGGTGTAGAGTCTAAGCAGTAACCAGGTCTTCTCCAGAGCCTCTGATGGTGAGGAGGTTGTGCCGCTGGTTACTTCCAGGTGGTGGTCTTTGGGCACACCGAGGTGGCAAATTACAGTACCAAATACCAAAGCAGAAGGATAGTTGAAGCAGGCAGCAAGCAAGAGTGGTCAGGTCACACGTTAGGGGTCAATTGTCAGGAATCCAGGGGACAGACACTAGTGACACAGAAGGCCACTGCAGACACAGGGAACACAGGAGACACTGGAAGCAACAGGAGACACAGGGATATCCACAGACAGACAGGAACACTAGATCAGCCCAGAAAAGTTGGCTGGGAACCAACAGACTTGACAACGAGGGGTTAAGGCAGGAGTCGGACAGAGGAAACACTGAATTGAACCAGGTGTACAGGAACTAGCTCACAGAACTAGGGTCTTGGCACAATAGAGACATGTTGCACGAACACTGAGTGCAGTCTGTGAGCTAAGTAAAGCTAAGCTACCTTTCTGACCACATCAAGGTTGAGTTGGCTGGTTGGGAGATTCCCCCCTCTCTGGATGGCTTCATCTCCTTGGCCATCCAGATTGACATTCGCTTCTAAGAGCGTTTCCAGAAGTCTCGTTCGTGCAAATCCTTTGTACCACGACTGGCACCATCCTTTCAGTGAGTTCAGAGTGAAAACTCCGGCCTCTACTGTTCTTCCTGTTTAAGAAGAACTCATGCAGCTTGGCCATTCATGGCTATCTCCAGAGGAAAGGTCCCAGCACCTGTTTTCAGGTCTCTGCCTTTACATGTACTTGGCCTATAGAGCCTTTATCTCAACCTTTGCGCGTTTCTGCAGTGGACGGTACTCTTCTGTCGTGTGGACTTATCTGCTTCCAGACTAGACCCATAGAAATGTCTGTTGGTGTATTACATCACAAGACCATAACTTTTCTTGTGCTTCCTCAAGCCACCTCTGCAGTCATCCTGGTACTCCCATGGCTTCAACTACACTCCCCAGTGCTTTATTTGTCTACTCTAGAGGTATTGGCCCGGGGTCCCTTGTGTCATTCCAATTGCCTGATCAAGCCGAGCAACTACCTCCCTACCAGTCCTTTGACTGTGCGATAGACTTCATTCCTAACTCCATACCTCCAAGAGGTCCTGTATACCCCCTTAGTCTCCTTGAGACCCAGGCAATGAGCGAGTATATCAAAGAAAATCTGCAAAGGGGACTTACTCGTCAGTCCTCTTCCCCTGTGTTCCTCTTGCTGAGGCAGGGTTTTTCTTTGTCCAGAGAAAGATGGCACTTTCCGGCCATGCATTGACTACTGCAGTCTGATTGCCATCACCGTAAAGAATGGCTACCCTCTGCCACTCATTCCTGAGCTCTTTGACCGTCTCTGTGGTGCACATATCTTTACCAAACTAGACTTCTGAGGTGCATATATTCTAATTCAGGTCAAAGAAGGGGATGAATGGCAAACCAGATTTAACAACAGAGATGGGCATTATGTATACCTTGTGATGCCCTGTTTTCCAACACTTTGTTAATGAGGTGTTTCGAGATCTTTTATATATCTGCGTTGTTGATCTGGATGACATTCTTATTTTTTCTCCAGACTTGCCTACTCACAGACATTGTCCGTTTGGTCTTACAACGACTCAGAGACAATGCCCCTGATTCATCAAGCAAAATCGGATTATCGGTCGCGCATTCGTATTAGCGATCCGGAATCGCGCGCGATCGCGCTATTCAACAACCGGAAAAGCTCGCGCACGGAGCCGCGCTTATCCGACAGCTTTTTACTGATCGCGGGTCGCGCGTATTATCGCGCTTCCAGCGATCGCGGATTTCAATGATGAATCAGGGGCAATGTTCTTAAAGGCAGAAAAGTGCCTGTTCGAACTGCCTCAGGTACCCTTCTTGGGTTACATAGTTTCAAAAGAGGGCCTCTCCATAGATCCTGAAAAGGTTGCAGCTATTTCCAACTGGACACTCCCCTGTGGTCCTAAGGCTACTCAGCGCTTCCTGGGATTTAGAAAATGTTGCTGGCAGTTTATCAGAAATTACTTCACGCTGGTTTCTCCCATCACGGCACTGACCTGGAAGGATGCTGACTAAAAACTGGCACTCTAAGGCTATTGAGGCTTTTCATATCCTAAAACAGGCCTTTCTTTCTGGCTCAGCTCTGGTTAGGCCAGAAGTCACCAAGCCCTTCTTCATTGAGATTGACGACTCCTCCCTCAGAGTAGGAGCTATTCTCTTCCAGACCCCCATAATAATTATTTGGGATACGCAGTCCTAAATGGTAATGAAGAGATCGATCCCAGTGCTGTACTGCCATATCCCACTGGTAACCACAGGTGTACATCCATACCTTCCCATAAGTATGTATATATACTGGTGATAGGAAGTCAGTAGATCACCCTCTGCTGTGCAACTACATGTGCTTCCCCCTGCCTGGTAGTCCTTACTTGTGTTGTGCTGGGACAACAATTGCAGAGCTACAGACCTCTGATCCCCCAGGCCTGTAGCGGCTAGTATATTCTGGAACATACAAAGAAATTTTGGTCTTTCAAATAGACTTTGAGTATATTGCATGCCAATATTTAATTTAGATCATTGCGTCCTCTGTCAAATAGTTAATTCAGGAAACAATTCGGTTCAATCAAATTCTGATTATGTCTTATTTATTCAGTCATATTAGCCTCAATTTTGTGATAACATATTATGCACTGCTTGCAAATTATATTTCTACCACCAGAGGTCATCGTTGTCATTTGCAGCAGAACAAAGACTATGCAATGTTAGAATAATAAAAAAGTACACGAGAGAAGCAGAAATAATAAATACATTTAGGACAGGGCTTTTGTTTCTTTTGGCGCTAATGCTGAGGAAATGTTTTTACAGTAAAATTGTTTTGATTTGATAGTATGCAAAACTTATATTTTTTAATCTGACTTCAGAAGATAATTCTCCTTTGGGCACAGTGGTAGCAACGATGACTCTTACTAATATACCTAAACCCTTAAACTCAAAGAAAAGTTTTGATCCCAGCAAATTATTTACTTTAAATACAATTGAGACAACTTTACTTAATTCTGAGAATACCAGGATCCAAAAGACACATAGAGAAAAGTGAAACTAAAGGCTTAATATTTATTATATCATAGTAATTACAATCACAAACACAAATCTCTGCACATAGTGAGCAGGGAAGTCTGTTTGTATCTATCATCCGTATGTTGAAAGTCCTTAACCCGGGGACTACCTGTACGATGAGTGCCATGTCTGTCCTGTCCTCTCATATAGCGCACACATAGGCCATAAAGAGCTCAACGCTGCACACCAAACTATCCCAGCACACTGAGCATTACACAGGTCATGTGATGTCAAGTAAACGCAACCTGCCGCTATGCAATGACATTGTAACTTTTTGTGTACTGGAAGCACAGAACAGATGTCAATAGGTGTGCAATGTACAGCAATCACTCTCTATGACAGAACCAATCCAAAACATGACACCAGCAATGAGCACCAACCTGATAAAGCTGATAACCTGATAAGAACATGGCCCATCTAGTTCAGCTCCTGTATCTCACAGTTGCCCACATCTATAATGAGCTAGCACATACCCATCAGGGCTAGTAACTCGTGATGGACTTTTCCTCCAGAAATTTGTCCATTCTCCACTTAAAGGCATCTAGGCTAGATGCCATCAACCCAGAATTACCACCTTCATTTATTTCAGTAACTATGACAGAAAATGATCAACATCTTCCTAGTAGGGTGCAGACAGCAATAATAATAAATATTCAAAAATAATATATCAACAAAAAACTTTTTTTTTCACTTGCCAAGGATTTTTCAATATATTTAGTGTATTTCAGGTCTGCTAAATCCAGAAATTACATCAGTTTCATTGAATTGGCTCTAGTTCTTGTGATACAGAAATCGGAATAGAAGGTTTTACCAACAACAAATGTTAACAGCATATTATTATCAATCTTTATTTACAGCAATGTTTTGCATTGTATATATTAAATGTAGCATTATTTTCATGAAACTTTATTTTGCCTTTCTTTTTTCTAGTTGTTTAAATTACCGTAATGTATTTTGCTAAATTTGTGGTGAATATTCTCAGCAAAAACAGAGAAGAAACATTACAGAATTTGTGAAAAAAGCATATCTTGCATTATTTTGGTATTAAACTATGGGACCAAGATAAGTATTGGGCTCCCCATATGGTATGCAAAACTTGTGTAGAGTGTCTACGTCAGTGGAAAAATGGAAAACTGAAAAGTTTGAAATTTGGTGTACCTGTGGAATGGCAAGCGCCCAAAAATAAAAAAAAGATTGTTATTTTTGAGCTGTTAATGTAAAAGGTTTCAATCGTTACAAGAAAAACAAGTGGGGAGTACCTTGATTTAGAATCAGCAAGACGACCTGTGCCGCATGGGGCTGATGTTCCCATACCGGTGTTCAGTACACTCCCTGATATTCCTGTATCTGACATGGAGGATATACAGGGTTTGGAGTGCAATCCAGGAGTTAGCAGTGGAAGTGAATATGCAGGAAGTGTTTCATCAAACCAGCAGTTCTTCCAAAAAGAGCCCAATGATTTAATACATGACCTAAGGCTGTCAAAACAAGCATTTGAACTTTTAGCACCCAGGCCAAAAGAAAAGAACTGTCTGAGACCGGAAGTTAACCCCCCTGGCTGTCAATGTCTGTATTTTTATGTAAAAAGTTGCACAATGTTTTGCGTGGAAATTTGTTGTTTAATATTTTAGGCCTGTAATTCTTAGGAATACCTCCCGGGTATGATAAAGTTTGAAAAACAAATCATAAATTATAATATATAAAATACTTAAAAATAATTTCATAAATAAAATTATAAATAAAATAAACTTTTAAAAAAAAAATTCATTTGTCCAAACAAGGGTACAAAAATACAATAAACGTTCGGATTTATTATTTAATATTTAGATTTTCCTTTTACTGCCTCCCCAGTGTACCCGACACTTCATGCATCACACCGAGCACACCGAGGATGTAACGCACAAGCCGGCCAGGGATCGCTGAGGATGCCGCTGGATTGAGGGGAGCAGGTGGAATTTTTTTTTCTACCTCGAGTGTGGCTCTGGGTTTCTTCTTTTGATATGTAAAATTCACCTCGAGCCATACTCCGGAATACACCCAAGGCGGGTAAAATAACGGTTTATAGGACAAGAGAGGTGACACTCCTACTATATTTCAGTGAAGATGGGGACTTTGTGTACTGTTGTAACATCGCTGGACTACTAGCCCATGTATGAGTATCAGAATACCGAGCAGAAGACTGGCGGCTTTTCATAGACAGTTCCCTTTGAAGTTTAAAATCTGTTTTATTGCATAATGGCAACTGCTATGCATCAATTCCAATTGGTCACTCAAGAAAACCTAAGAAGTATATGACAATATCAAAATGGTATTACAAAAGCTTTGCTATCATGAACACCAATGGTCCATATGTGTTGATTTAAAAATGGTGAACTTCCTACTTGGACAGCAAAGTGGATACACAAAGTACCCATGTTTAAACTGCTTGTGGGATAGTAGGGCAAAGCAGGATCACTGGAAAAAAGTGACAAGGGAAAACATGAAAAAAGGTGCAGCGAACATCATGAGCCAATGGTTGACAAAGAAAAAATCATTTTCCCTCCACTACACAAGTTGGAATTGATGAAGCAATTTGTTAGAGCTCTGAACAAGGGCGGTGATTGCTTTAAATACATTTGTAGCATTCTTCCCTGGATTGAGTACTTAAAAATTAAAATCATAAATCTTTGATGGACCCCAGATTCAGAAACTGATAAATGATTCAAATTTCACAAGTTACATGACTGATACTGAAGCTTCTGCCTGGCACAGCTATGTCATGGTTGTCAAGAACCTCTTGGGTAACCATAAAGCACAAAATTATGAAGAACTGGTCTTAAACATTAAAAATGTGGGTGCTACTATGAGTATAAAGGTACACTATCTCCATAGCCATTTGCAAAAATTTACAGAGAACCCTGGCGATTTCAGTGAGGAACAAGGGGAGAGGTTCTATCAAGATATAAAGGTGATGGAAGAAGGTATCAGGGCACATGGGATAGACACATGATGGCAGACTACTGCTGGAGCCTTCAACGTGATTGTCCTGATCATCAGCATAAAAGGAAATCATACAAATGGAGTTTTTCAATGACTTCTCTGTGATTAGTTCTGTAAATATTCAGAATATAGAATACCAGTATATTGACAGTATGTATTTCAAAATGTAATGTTGTATATGTAGGCATATCTAGTTTAATTTTGCCTAATTTTCATAGTCATCTAGCATTGTATGACTAGATGACTATTGTATAGTGCCCCTTTGGGCCTAAACTGTAATCAATGTCTCTCGGAAACCATAAGTCCAATATTTTGGTCTACCTGATGAAGATGTTTTGTATTGTTATATAAGAATTATCATTTAATAGATTAATTCACTTTCCTTCTTTTCTTTGTTTCTTAATAATACTACTACTCAGGGTTGGCAAATCTAGTCTGTCAGGAAAAATATCCTAACCACCACAAACCTAGGTCCTGATTTCTCATAAAACCATAGTACTTAAAGAGCCTCATATGGATACTGTTAGTATCCACCTACTTCTAAGAAAGTTTTTATTTCTTTCTTCTTTGGGCTGCAATGCTGTATCTGGAATGAAACTATTAATCTATAACTCTAAACAAGTTCATGTACAGACTCATAGATATCTGTATGTGCAGATTGAGGTATTTTAAATCTGAATATAGCAAATGAGAAATGTGATTAACAATTATAGCTGTCTTGTCATATTACCTATGATGATTTGATTCTGGAAAAAGTATTCCAGTCTCATTGAACTGTATATTCACTGTATATTTTGTACCGTGCTTTGTGCTCCAATGCGTATTTCTTGATGTTAGTTTTAAGTTTGCTTTCTTGCACCTGTATGCAACATTTTAAAAAATGTATTTGTGGATTAAATTTGTGGAAACTGAGACAAGAAGCACCAGGCACCGTGTCCTATAGTAGTACTAAAGACGTTGTTTGACTTTTGGAGTGGGAGATTGTAGGAATTAATATTGTTCTAGATTTACATTCGTGTTCTCCGTTGTCAGTGACTTCCTGTCTGGCAGGGGTGGCTGGATCCCACATGTGATTGGACAGAACTGCAAATGTAATATGTGTTTATTTCACTTATACATTTAACTTGTTTGGAGTTCAGAATTAGGTTGGTAAGTTTGTCCTTAGGTATAATTTTAACCAGAGGATGTGTAAAAGTGTTGTTTAGTTAGAGTGATGCCTAGCACATGGGCAGCACATGGTTTACTAGTACACCTTGTTTTGGGCTGCTATGTCAGGTGGATAGGTCTCTACCCCGCATTAAATGTAGATTTTCTACTGGATGTAAACCATCCAGAAAGAGCTCTATCAGTCCTAAGAGGTTGGTAGTCTGACAAGGTGAACAGTGTTTCTACATGATAATGAAACAAAAATACCCATAACATTTACCAGCTCCTGCACAATTGACAGTAGGCAGCAGTGAACAGTTCTGTACTTCTTCTTTTTCTCTTGGGCTGCGGTGGGAAAAAGTCACATGTAGCATGTTCCCCAAGGTAGTGGTTCAGCGGAATGAGGAAACAGTAGCCACACTGTAGTATAGGAGCGAATATTTCAGTTTCGGCTGAATTCTAGTTAGCTTTTTAAGGGCAGGTAGTTCAAGTAGTTTGAATTGGTTTTGCTGCTGAAAACCACTTGCAAAATAAATTAGCATTGGACTGATTTGGTAATTTTTCTATACTTTATTCGACAGGTAGTATAGGAGGCAGCAGTATTAGTATTTTTTTCCAGATTCTACATGCTGACTCAATAGGTTAGGGTGGGAACTACGTGTCACTGGTTATGCATGTTTTTTAAGTGTTCACAAATAGTTTTTTCATGTTTCATGGAAAAAAAAAATAGAAAAAATGCACCATTCTGCTACCCTTTTGCCTGGGCAAGCCTAGCAATTATTACCTCCTAACCCTTCTAAGCACTTAGTGTTTACAGGTAGGTTTTGAGGAGTGGTGGACATGGTCATCAGTGGGCTTCTGAGCATAATTGGCTTTGGCCCCTTGTGGATGTGGAGGGTACAGGGCACATTTTGCACCTTCCTACATCCACCCGTGGTGCTAAAAGCAGTATACAACCTCTACAACTTTAGTAAAAGAACCCCACTGTCTGTCTGAAACATCCATGCACCAGCAAATACACTTACAGCAATTAGACATTACAAATATTTCTTATCTAGTAGATAATGCAGATCTGTTTAAATCATTCTGTTATTAGTGGTCAACTGTTACAAATCCAATAAATAGTATTAAGAAGCTGTATTGTTTTAGGCTGTGTCTGGTTCATATATCATTTAATGTACCACCACTTAAGGCTTCCTAGGCTTTACTAATACAAACTATGGAGATGATGGATTCACAATACTGTACAGGGAATAGTCTGAATGGCACTACCCACTATTATTAGGTGAAATATGCATTTCTTGTTTCTTTGAATTCTGGAAAATGATGGTATGGTAAATAGATAAAGGCAATGCTATACTGTACAGCAAATGGGTTTGTTATTTTGTTTTTTTGCACCACCCCCCATCACAAGCTAGCATATTCTTTACGGATCAAATGCATAAAGTACTTTTAAAAAGTTGTTACAATTGAAAAGGTAAGCAGCACTAAACAGGTATTTATTAAAGAAATGCAAATACCATAACATGTTTTAGTTAAACTACAATATCTTTAATGTATGTACTTTATTTACAACAATGAATTGTGCATAGATGTTTGTTGTCGTGGGGACAGATGGATTGTTAGCTATTGCATTTTAGTACAACTGATAATTTAGTTTAGGATCTCTTGAAAATTCTTTTGGCTTCAGTTCCTTCATATGTGTATGTCTGAAAAAGACCAATCAAAAAAAAAAAAAGAAAAATGTTATAGTGTACATATATACAAATCTACATATAGTAGGGATATACAACTGACAACTTCAAAGATTGCCTGCATAGCGCACACATTTGGCTCTACTCTCCTATATGTATGCATGTTTTTGGTGATCTGCTGTTGTGTGGGAACCTAAAATGTAACCTAAAAAGTAAGCATAGAGAAAATGTGAAGTGAACCAACTTCCAGCAATATGTTTAGTATTAGTGTGACAAAATCTCAAAATGTACTTTTATGTTTCTCTTTTGATTAACATTAAATTTTTGTCACTCAAAATGCTTGTTTACAAGGTCATTTCTATATGGTCCATATAGTGTGCATTGTGTGACCCCCCCAGGAACTTTATAAAGCTTTATTTGTCAGATTAGTAAAATAAAGCATGCATTTGCAGTCCCAGCACACTTAGGCTATGTACACACGTCCAATGGATCTTATCTGATAATCGGCTCAGGAATGCTATTGGATGAGAATCTGGCGTGTGTACACAATGGACGACAAACAATCCTAATGAAAGTGAAGGGGGAGAGCACTCAGCAGGGTGCCGCTCTATCGTCAAAGATCCTTTCCAACAACAATTATTGCATGTGTGTACCCAGCTTTATCCAAAACCCTTTGCTCCCCTTTGTTTTACTGCTGATCTTAGATTTGTTTAATTATGGTGTATAAAGGTATAACATAGGTAAAGCAGTATACAAGTGACAGTTTCCATAGATAAACATTACAAAGCTTCAATGGAAACATACCTGCACAAGTTCATCCCCAACTATCTCTCTCCATGTCTTCAGCTCTTTTCCATTGTCCTTTCTGTTAAATGCTCCTATGAGTTTATTTCCATCCAAAGCCCAGGAGCCCTGGAAGTAAAAAAAACAAAAGATCTGTCATTTTACTATATTAATCACTATATTGATAACATATTATAAATGCAAATGTAATAGTTTTGTATTTATATATAGATAATTCTGGAGTTGTGGCAGTAAAAATTTGTTCAGACCAAACCAAACCTTCCTGTGGCTGGTGAAACCCTGCTTGCTTCTTGTACCACTTTATGAAATAAGCAGGGTATTTACATGTTGGCGTTATGTTAGTCAGTGAACTTTTATTATATGTGGTATTAAACATTTGTCCAGACAGTGCAATTTTCTGTTAAGCAGTCTGACAGCAATATATTGTGATTGAAAACATTTGCCAAATAATAGCAAATGGTTTTAGGAAATCCACTCCAGGTTTGTGGATCACCCAGTTTCTACCAGTCTATCTTCTCCAGTCTAGGAGAGCTTTAATAAATCAGACTTATCCTGTCATCCTTTTATGAAACACACCAACATTGCCAATATCAAGAAATAATATGTATTTGTTTTACCATCCTATCTCAGTTTTCATCTCTTAAGGAAACAGGCAATTAGTGCAGTAGATTTACAAGCTGATAGAACATGTACAGTCATAAACATACTTTCCCCTGTTTGTGTCAGTCTTGTACATCAAGGTGCAAGTTTTTTAGTCATATCAGATGTGTCAGATATTTTGACCATAAAATTCTGGACATAATCTGGAGAAACTGGTTTAAGTAATAACAAAAAAATTACATATATTTAGAAGTTTCTCTACATTCAGAACTCTTTATTATTAAAGGTTTTCATTTTTTTGTAAATTCTGCAGAAAAAGTGACAAATATTTCGCAACACATACACAAGTAAAATGAGAAAATCACTGCAGTTTTAGAGACCCGACAAATGTAACAGACATGGGGAGCAGGCTAGTTCTGTATTCTATTGATATAATTTGCCGCTCTCCAATGGATATACTTACAGAGAGTTCTGTTCCATCAGCAAGGGAATACTCAAATGTGACTCCAAGAGTAAAATTGATTTCAATGGTTCTGAATGTGCTGGATTCCTTCACATTAAACTTGTCCCCATCCTGTGTGATTGTGATCTTCAGGTTATCATGTGCAGCCAGTTTACGTTTCATTACATTCACACCTGTTATAAATAGACAAATCACAAATTGCAGCATTTGTTGGAATACAGTAATGAAATCAGCATTATTAGATTAAATATACTTGAAAAAGCCATATTTTCCTTTTTTAAAAAGAGATGATAGATTAGTGTTACATTTTGGTAAAAACGTATAGTAATAATATAATTATAATAAAATAATCGCTAGAATCGACTATACCAATGCAAGAAAACTTACCCATAACTTCCATAAATTTGTCATAGTTTTCACTTCTGTCAACTTTCCATGTGCCATTGAAAGTCATGATGCTGGCTGTAGAGAGAGATCTAGGAGTCAGAGAATGATCAGCCTGAGATACCTGTCTGTGTGTGTGTGTGTCCAATTTATTTTTTCCCTTATCTAGAAAGAGATCACCATGTGATGTGGCTGTCTAAAGTCTATTCCAAGAGTAGGATGTTCATGTATTTCTCCTCCTCTAAAGTGACTCACCCTGTTAGCGTTAAACTTCTTCCACCTTCCTATGCAAAATATACCACTCACTTTAAGAAAACATTGCATTAAGTTTTCCAATAGTACAACACACACTTGAAACTGTGTTTTTTTTTCAGGTAACATGCAGAAAAGGGTGCTTATAAGGTATCATTACGAGGGGCAAAACAATGCCTTTGGACCTTTGCTTGGATACATCTTTCCTTGTAGAACTGGAACAACAGCTTTAACTCTTATTCGATATACACAAGATGAACAAAGAATATATTGCTTAATAAAAAGTTCAAGATCTTCTTTCTAATTTTGAATGTTAGGGTTAAAATAGATTCTATGTTAGATTTTCTCTCAATTCATTCAAAATGCATAGCAACTTTTTTTCATTTATAAAAATTAGCTGAGAATATTACTATATTTGATAACCTTGATTACCGCTTTTATATTTAAGACAGTCACATGTTCCTTTTGCAATATTTATACAGTGACAATTAGTCTGCTTGACACTTTATAGGTTGCATTTAACACTTTGAATTTGTAACCTACATCACAATGGGGATCAGTAAGGTTTATTCAAACACCATATTTTTCACCTTTCGGCTGTTTTCTTCCTTAGAAAGTAGAGAACATTTTACATTCAAATGAATGGAGAGTCTAATCACCACTTTAGAGGTGTTATGTTACCCCTCCATTTTTTTTTAAGCTTTGTCATCAGGGAACATATTCTGTTTCTACTTTTATTATTAAGGCAGTATAGAAAAAGTGATCAGGTTTCTAAAAGTGGGTAAAAAAGTAGAGAGCATTTGGTGTTCTCCACATAGGTCTCATAGTTTTCCCAAGCTTTTCATTGTGGAATTACACAGCAAACAAACCTGACACTAAGCAACAAAATGCTTTTCCTCTAGATATGTCCTAATCATGCAGTATGGATGCTACCAGGACTAGCTATGATGTGGAATGGGGTTGGGGGTTATTCATTGTGCGTTTTAACGCATATATCATTACTTTTGGACAGAGGCACATAGAATAAGGGTGATAAGGAGTCGAGAGACAGGTTTTATTGGATGTTATGCCAGACTGTAACACTGCAGTGGGGGTGACACAGATTACTTTCCAGTGCCTCTTCTCCCGATAATGTTAAACAATATGCAATATAACAAAGTTCAGATTATCTGTTGTTAACAGCTTTAGTAAATTATCTATATCACACAGTTATGGGTTATAACAGTTCTTTCATGGTCCTATACACAGACTGGCTAATTTGCACCTTATATATTTGCAATATATACCTACAGCTCACGGCACGTTATTGTAAGCAAGTTGTGGAAAGTTTGAAATAAAAGATAATGGAATGTAGGGTGGCTGTAGTGATTGTTACCCATGGAAGGTAATTTATTAATACACCCCACCTATTGTAAATGACAAAATTGTAATCAGTAATAATCCTGAAAATGCTTGGTCCAAGCTGCCACACTTACTGTTAGATTAAACCACATAAGATTTAAAATTTTACCAAAATACCTTTACATCTCACAGAACATAAACATGTTCCTTTTAGTTGTCCATGAGGACCTCCCCTAATGATATCTTTTTCCACATGAGGTGCAGACAGGGCTCTGGTTTTGGTTAGGGGAGAGGGGTTACACTTTGCCTACTACTTCTTTGGCAAGCCAGACTCCAGAGGGCATTTAATGAGTGGTGGGGGGGGGGGGGTACACACACTCGCAGCCCCATTTACGATCTAGTAATTCAATAATACAATAACTGTCGCTGTTAGGTATGGTAGGGCTTAGCCACTCCTGACACCAGACAATGACAGTTGAGCTGTACTATACCTGTAATTGACAGGTATAGTGTGGATCATCAAAAAAATCAAATTCTGAATCCAGTCATATTTTGTGATCACTTTGACCAGATTCCATCTGAGCCAGAATTTTTGAGCACCTCTAGTTTCATAATTGCAAAGGGCCTGGGCACAACAGCAAAGGTGCCAGGGGAAATAATGGGTTTGTGATAGCAAGCAAGGCATCCAAGTGCAGGTGTAGGGTCTGAATTAGCCAGAAGGTGAGACAGGTACAAATGGAGGCTCAGGCTGACTAACCAGACCCTCACTTCCACTTGGCTCCCTTGCTGGCTAGCCAGATCCAAATGGAGGGTCTGAGCTAAGCCAGCAAGGGAGCATGATGCAATCAGTAGGTATGGCTAGCGAGCTTGAAAGCAACGTGGATATGGAGCCGTACTCTCCACTTGCAGCTATCTTCTTTTCTGACGTCCTGATTTGAGTGGCCAACATGTTGTAATGCATGGGATTTCATATATACCAACAACCCCTGTAGGGACCGTTCTTGCATGATTATCTATGTACAATTTGTAATAGGCAGTTCACAGACGGTGTGGACTTTGTATACATACAGTGATCCTTCTACCATCAATGCTGTTATTTCAGATATCTAAATAGTTTGATTTCCATGGAAATGTGGAAGAAAATATAGCCAATCCTGTAAATTAATAAAAAGAATTCACTATGCTATTAACATTTATGATGTCAGAATTTATTTTAGCCATAGTGGTTCTGTAAGCACCCATTGCAACCAATCAAAATTCAAATGGAATCAGTCAGCCATGAATGGAGACTTAGCATTGCTTGTTATTGGTTACAGCCTTCAGAGGAAATATGTGTACTTGATAGGGCCACATGTAGAAGAGAGAGCCACTGTTCCATAATATTTTACCACCTCTAGTGCTAAAATCCCATAGTGTTGCCTAATCGTAACCCCAACCCCCCTCTTAATGGCTAACCTAACCAACCCATTCCCAGTTCCTAAACCTAACCCAGTCCTGCCTACTCAGTTATTTAACCTTAACCCTTCCAGTTTCCTACCTTCTAGGGAGAAAAGAATAATGGATAGAAAAATCTGACAGAACAGCATCAGTATGAGTGGTAGAGCACACAATTGGGGATGATACAGATCACACTTCTTTCTACCACCAGCTGCACCACAAACATAATAAAACAGCCAGCCACCTCCATCTCTTCTCACCTACCTGACCCCCTGCTCACAATTACAAGTTCTGTCAGGTCTATAATTAGAACTTTTCAAATTACAGTGGTATAGTGATATTTTTTATCCTGGTGAGGGGAAGCTTTCAAAAAGTGAATGGGGGTAGCCCACCACAAATTTAATGCTTCCTGTTGTTTGTGCTATAGGTGTCCAGTGGATCGTATAACTGTTTCAGCTTTCTAATACCCACTATATTTTGTTTGAACTTTCGAATGCCCTCTCACTAAATCCGCATACACACTTGCAATAATAGTCGGAAAGAATCTTTCACAAACCTTTGCAACGACTAATATTGCACGATGCATGAATGAGTTCTGTACATACAGCACCATTCTGCTCTATGCAGAGGGGAAAAGGAAAGCCCTGAGCCGATTATCGCACGAGAACCGTATCGGACGTGTGTACGTAGCTTTACTCTCTCATTCTTCCATTGTCTTTGTATTATACCCCAAATTTCCAATGCCTGTGTATTGTGACCCCACTTCCTAGTGTCCCATGTTTTGTAAAGAGTGTAATCACTTTTAGGGGTATAATGAATGTAGTGTAATAATGCAGGATTAGTTCATGTTAGTAGTGAAAACAACTGTGGTATGTATTGCTTCTGAGCACTTACTAGCAACTGCTAGGTGTCTGCGAATGGTAACAGGTGGTAACTGCTAGGCTTTTTCTGACATTTGCAAGTGGCTGCAAAAGCCTAGCAAAGTGTTACATTTTTCACTTTTCTTTCATTAGAACTGAAAATGTGAAGCTAGCATAGTGGTGCCAAGTTTAGTTGCAAAATTAGGTCTATGGAGATGGCTGGTGCAGTAAAACTACCTTGAATGTAACACCTTAAAAAACTCTCAGTGCTGTTGCCTTCTACTGCTTGAACCCCCCCCCCAAAAAAAAAAAAAAAATCAGAACCTATTTGTTAACCATTTAACCATTTTGTGCCAGAAATTTTAGACAGGAAAACTGCTTGCAAAAACCACTAATGTGAACTAAACCTCATATTAAACTCAGACTGGCAGTGAGGTTGTGGTGTGGTTACTGTTTCCTCACACCAGTGAACAGCTGCCTTGGAGGATATGCTGCATGCACCAATTACCCACGGTATCCCAAAAAAGATTTGGGGGTGGCGGTGAACATCGGCCTGCTGTCACATCTGCAAACACCGGTTCTTTACCACCCAGCGCTGCAGTGCAAGTGCTGAGTGGCTGCACAGGATTGTCTGAACCTGCCCTTGTACAGCAAATCTGCACCCTGGTACACCAGAGCTTTGCTATAGGCATCAAATAGTTAATGATATGAATTTAAGTAAACTTGTGTTCAGAGATTCCTGAATGAGAAAGATACAGATTGATCAAATGAAATAATGTATACATCTCCCCTGAACATAGCTGACAGGCTGCCTGGACTCACTGACAGCTCTCTATGTACAAAATGGACTGAGCAGCTCTCTGGTGACAGATGCTGGATGGGAAGTAAAACAAAAAACAAAAAACCCTGCATTTAGAGGACACTGAACCTGCTGGGTTGCTGCCCGGCCCTATTTTGACAGGACCTAGTACAACAGTTCCCCTTTTCCCATCCTGATGGCAACCTAATAAGAACTCCCTGCAATAGTGCTAGTGGCCAAATAATAATAATTCCTAAAATTGAGTTTTTTGAAGGGGATTGTAGCCAGTCCTGACTTACTGATCATAAAAAAAAAGTAGCCTGACAGTGGGCTGATACTCAGCGAGGTGGCCACTGTAGCAGCATATGGGACAGAGATGAAGGAAGATTTGTCTACATCAGGAAAGGTTAAGGACATTTTGCTTGCCTTATGAGGCTTGTGCATCACATGAACTTGGACTGCATTTTTTAATATTTTCTAATTTTTTTTTGCTTTAAGAATTAAGCTACATGCATCCATTCTATTTGAGTTTACAAGGTCTGCAATGCAGCCATGTACTATTAAAAAGTCATCGTTCAATAAACTCTGTCATCATTGGGGTGACTGATAGTGATATAGGTCCAAGTCCAGGGAGACTGAGCAATAAAACCATCTTGGTGGTTAGAGAAGCAGTTGTTGGTGAGTTATCAGTTTATGGCAGACAGAGCTTAGATAAAGGTTACAAATGTTCAGACTGGGAAAATAGTATTGCATTTGCATGTCGATAATTTAGGTTTGTGCACTTCTGTACACATTTTGAACTGCACATTTCCTTTTTGTCTACACTCGTACATAAAATAGTAGTGTAAGATACTCCTCAGCTTCTGGCTGTGTAACAGTGTACTAGGTATGTGATGGGATAAATGTAAACTGTGAAGAAGAAATTGACTATGATCCTCCTGGAGCAAAGTGCGTTTACAAGTGCATCTACTGTGATATGGATTTCTATGCTGCTGCTTACTATAAATAAAGATTTAACAAGCCCTAGTCATGCCATATGATGCAGCTGATACCCTTTCTTACCCTGAGCACATGCCTTATCCTAGATACTATTCTGAGTAAGAATTACCATTGGCATAAAGCTTGATAGTAAATAAACTATAAAAGATGTCCTATATGGGAGGGCTTCCAAAAGCTATAACAGGAGGAAAACATTATATCGTGAGAACTTTGCTGCACATGTGCCAGTCTTAACATTTATTCTTCCTCATGGTCCTTATACACATTTATTGTGTTTCTTTATTTCTACTATTTTTATAGAGGATGGGCGAGAAGATGAGAAATTCAAAGGACAAATGGAAAAGAGAGGAAAAACTGGGTTTGTATAGGCAGGTACTCTCACATAATAATTTTTTTAATGCAGTTTATATTTAATATTAATTGATTTGCATTACCATTTAGGTATACATTGCTTACATCAGCTGCTCTGAATTGTGTGTTAGCTTTAAACACAAACCATATGTTTACATTGTGCTGATCACCTGGACATCACGCAGATCTTGGTGTACTTTAGCAATCGATATTACATCTAGGAATGATCTCATTAACAAGGATCATCCTAAATGCATTAATATCTTAGCACCAGAGTATCCAATGTGACACTGTAACATCTATGTATTGTTCTTTATCTAGTGCTAGCAATAACATTTAAAATCTGATTGCATGATGAATTTATCCTCAGATGTATAACAATAATAATGTCACATCGAGGTCCACCTAAAAATCTACTTGGTATTATCAAGTCACGTAGGCCCTTCCGATACTTGTTAGGAAATCTAAACTATGTTGTGCATTCACAGGGATCAAGGTGCTGTTTCCAAAGATTCCAATTAGACAATACTTGTTTGGGGTTGAGTTTTTTTTTTTTTTTGGGGGGGTCGTTTTTTATATTATTATCATATATTTAAAATTGGAAGAGGAAAAAAGGAGAAACTATCATTAATTTATGCTCAAGCCATATCATACAGAAAATATAGGCAGGTACTTGGGGGTCCTGTAAAATCTCTTATGGTATTTTTTGCCTATCTTTCTGGGGTAGTCCTCAGGTTGCTCCTGGTTTTTAGGCATTTGGCGCTGTTGTGATTTTACAGTAGTGCTCCGAATGTTAGTGTTATAAAAATGAGTAAAGCTCAAAATCTTTACAATAGCTTTCATTTAGTTTGTAAAAAAGAATATAGACAGTCAGGAACCCTGTAGCTCCCTATATTGCCTGCTAGTGGCACTGTGGTTTGGCATGTCTTGCATGTGCTTCCAGAGGCAACCAGCAGGTGGCTTGCTGCAGATTCACCTCCTGGCAATGCGAGTAGATTAGGGGAACGCTGCGTTTCAAAATGAACTCTATCGCACACAGGAACTAAGTTAAGGAAAAATTATATTTTTATAATAAGGTGGTTTGGAATGTCCAAGTCCAATTTTTATTGTTGGTAGATTATTTTGACTTGGTAATTTTAAAAGTAGCTTGCAAGCCAAAAAAGTGAGGGCACCCCTGGCCTAGGTGATTGAGAATGAATGGGAGCGTAAAGCCTCCCGGGATACCTACGTCAGGCATGCAGAGATGCTCGGGCATGCGCAGGAGCCTTTTCGTGGGAGAAAAAAATTTGCCAATCTCACGCATGCGTAGAGATTGGCAAATTTTTTTTTTTCATCCTATGTTACCTGATCTCGCATCTGGGTCAGGTGATGTAGGAAAAAGAACCCGGAAGAAGAGACAAAAATGACAGTGCCCAGAGTGCTGGCTCACGGAAAGATGTGGGGACGTCGCGGGACAGGATGCAAGACGGGGCAGCACGGTGGCTCAGGGGTTAGCGCTCCAGCCTTTGCAGCGCTAGGTCCTAGGTTCAAATCCCAGCCAGGACACTATCTGCATGGAGTTTGCAGGTTCTCCCCATGTCTGCGTGGGTTTCCTCCCACATCCCAAAA